>NC_134843.1:79386763-79689794 GCF_965363235.1 Mytilus galloprovincialis
TATTATGTCTGTTTGTTTTGTTCACTCATCGTTGTCAAATTTATGGAATTTTATGCGACTGTCATACAAGTGAGAGGTACGTGAGAGGTTTAGCTAGATATACAACCAGGTTGCGTCCATCATTTTCTACACAATAACATGCCTGTACCAAGTCAGGAATATGACAGTTGATATCCATTTGTTTGATGTGTTTGAGCATTTAATTTTGCCATTTGATAAGGGTCTTTCCGTTTTGAGTTTTCTTCAGAGTTCGGTGTTTTTTCGATTTTAGTTTTTCCTTACAAATTCCAAAATGTATACCAAAGAACAAACGTTCTTTGTGTGCTTAAGCTGTTTCTAGTACATGTTCCAAATTGTCCATCCTACTTTCTAATGTCTTGATCATTTTTCATCATTGGCACCCAAGAAGTTCCCAGAAAACAGATATAAAACGCTAAGGTTAAACGTATCAGAAATAGTTCCATTTTTGAAAAGTAATTTTCCATCTTTCCCTGTACAGTTAATGTGGATGCAAGTAAATGTTACTAGTGAATTATTCCCGGATACTGTTGTGTGACTTGTTTATTGACATACTTGCGTTCATGTTTATAGTTTAAAATATTTGGTAAATATCTTTTCCGAAATTACCATTATTAAAACGACAAAACAGAAGAAGAAATAGTACATCGTTTCTATAGAATGATGGAGCTTTAAATTTGAAGCTAACTTACATCTTATTTATTACAAATAAAGTAATGGACAATCCTGAAAATGGTCTGCTTTTTACCGATGTTCAAATGTTGTTTATCGACTATGAAAAGACAAACCAATGTCATAAACAAAATCGAAGGAACAAAAGAACATTCATACGCATAAGTTGAAAATAAAATAACATCGGATCAAACCATCAAACATTTCAATGAAATAGATCAATGCGTATCTAAAGTCACTAGGTTATGAAATGTTAATAACATTACTTAATTGCCGTTAAAACTGCACTGTACCTAGTGAAATAGCAGTTATATATTTTAGCCGATTAATCTTTTTTTTTCTCCATAATATTTGCTGTCTCACTTCGACTTATTAGTTTTGATTCTCCCTTTTAATATCTTCTGACTATTTTTCATGCACAGAAATTAGCTTCAGATGACTGTCATAAACCAATGTATGTTTAACTATGCATGCATCATTCGAGTACAGTGAGGTTTAGTACCACTGACGGACTTAAACTCAAACCCCTCTCTGGTAAGACCGAGGTACCATTAGATTGAACAGTAGTTCTCTATATAGTGTATATGAGAACAATTCCGTTTGAAGGATATGAACATATTAAGGAATCACTAGATTCAATTTTTTGAACAATACAATTATTTATGAAGAATGATTGATTAAAACGCGTTAAAATAACAAAAGCAGCAAAATGTTGTTACGGCTGCAAAAACGGAATTATTTATTGTTGTTTTTTTTCATACATCGCTTAAACGTAAATGATTAGAATACAAAAAAAAGACGTGATATGATACATTGTATGTGAAATGAAAGTCTTAAAAAATGCTGAAAATATGAAACAATATTGAAGAGTGAACAGCATAGTTTTTTAAACCTACCATTTAAACCAGTCAAATGTCCAGGGTGTCTGAGGGAGTTGCAGCCTTAGCTTTAGGTCATTAACATCATATTATGAACATGAAATTATCCTACAAGAGCAATAATATGACTTATGCTGATATCAAGGTATATACTAGGCTTATGGTACCCTTGTGGACAGATCGACAAACAAGTTTCTCTTGAACATTCATTTTATTTACAAAATTCATTCCTACAGTAAAACAAGTAACTGTCATTGATTTTGAAAAAACGGAACGCATCCTCTCTTTTTAAGATATGATTTACTATATTCATTGAAATTTTTACTGTTGAAAATATATATATCACGATTGATGATGGAGTAGGGGTGCTACATCATTGTAAAAGGAAATTGATAATCATCTGTAAACAACATTTGAATAAAAAGTCTATCAGTCTTTATTTTTTCATGTTTTGAACATAATATACAGAAGTACAAAATTATAATTATAAAAGTAATAACGCACATTTGCAACATGTTTTAAATATAATGTTCATGATAAAAGTGCATTATTCATATGCAAACAATATGTGTAAAGAAAACCAAAAAACGAGTCAATGAATAGTATTCTGTATTCAATAGAATATTGCTTGCACGTCATCTTTCGCATGTGTTCCATAATTACATGACGTGAATTCACTCTTTCGTCGTTTTGTTGATGACACACCTTGAGTATATGGTAGGAACTTCACTGTCATCCGGGCTTCACACAGATTTCTGGCTGGGAAGTTCTGCATATCATCTCCACGTACGTACATATGTCGTTCTGTGACATTTTCCGTTAATATGCAATGTATATAGTTGGTAGGATCTGTACCTGCTACACAATATACCTAGGGAAAACATGGTGATAAAGTTAAATATAATTTTTAGTAAAAGTATTTTCTTTTACTATGAAACGACGCATGAACGTACACAACACTCTTATTATATTTATCTTTTTATGAATTAATTGAACCAAACAATTTCTTTTTTTCATCTTTGGTCGTTTGTGAAAAGAACAACGCTGCACCACGTCTATCCCATTGACCAATAGACTTTAGACTGTCTAAAAGTGACTGCGTGTTGACGAAATATAGTTGTATTTTTTTTATTTTTTCCTGTATTGTTTTGTGACGATATGTTGTCTGTCTTCTATAAGTTACCAATTCGGACATTTAAAAAGCATTGTAAATTTTAGATTGGCATTGTTGTTTCAGGAAACAACGGTTATTTATTTTTTCAAACTATACAGTAAAAGTCAGTATACTATGCACTTATTGTAGCTGGAAATAATTTAAAGTTCTACACAAACAGTTTTCTTATCGATGTTTCGAACAAATCGACGATGAAGATGTTTATAATGAAAGCAATCCTAATTTTAAGTTATACTTACATATATCAACAATATCAATACGTGTAATTCATTAGTAAATGGTTATGAAGTACGAACCAGAACTTGTCCTAAAACTTTATTTCTAAATCCAAATATATATTCGAAACTCACATTTGATACAAATTCATACACATTAAAAACAATATTGAATATCAATATTATTCTTTTTAAATAATTTAAGCTGTCTTAATAATATTCCATATCGTATATTTTATAAATTGTCATAAACATAGTTCATTGTTAATATCATCATCATGTTTGATATGAGCATATTTTAATTTTCTAAGCTGTGTAGAGCTAACACCATGAGTGTAAGGAAGCAGACAGACAGGCATGACAGATTGTATATAGGGTCTAGAAGGAAAGTTTGGCATATCATCTCCTCGGACATACAATGCTGTCTGGTAAGCTGATAAAGCAACTACAGAGAAAAGGTAGGTTGTAGGATCAGTGTTCCCTATACAAAACACCTTTAGGTAAAGATAAGAAAATGTAAATACATTACATAATAGTATTTACCAAGGTTAGTCATTACAAACATCGCCATTACAGATGTTAATTAGAACAGTTATATAAGCTATGACTTTAATTCCATTTCAACTTTATGTATTTTATTTTATACTGCAACTACCTGTGTTTATTTCCTTAATATAGTAACATAGCTATATTTTGTATAATGTCAATTTCATCATGGGACACCTCTCCACAATCAGGGGTCCATTAAGGTATGAAAACAAGTTGGACCTTTGTTTTACGATTTAAAAAGCTATCAATGAATTAATTTAAGTTGCAGAATAAAATTAATATAAGGTCAATGTCAGGAAAGTATAAACTTTTTTGTACTCGGCGCAAATCTGGGGATGGGCTCGGATTCGAGCGTCACTGATGAGTCTTTTGTAGACGAAACGCTCGTCCTGGTATCTATGATGAGTTTATTTACGCTTGCAAACAGAAGCAAAATAATATAGCTCTTGCTTTGAGATTGGCAAATGTAATACTAGTTTAGCTTTAAGAAATAGATATAAAAATGTGTAGAAAAGAAGAGAGAAAAGAATAGTCTAGCTAATATGCCTTCGTGAGATTGGGTATACAAAGCTTAAGAGTAGCCTTACCATGTCGGCATATTTCTTGACATTAAGCATTCGTTTCTCTGTGCTATCTATTGGTACTCTCTTCTTTAGTTTGAAGATACTTCTACTGTCATGAACTCCTACTATAACCTACAAAATAGAGATTGGATATTATCGATACAACAAATGCTCAGAAGACAGTATGAAGATAACAAGTAACGTCTCAATGCAATTAAATACATTGAGGAAATATAATATTTAATATTTTAGTTGATAGATATTTGCTGTTACTACAATTTTATTATATACTTACTGCCAACCAGAAGAATAGCTCAGCAAATTTTCCGTTCCTTTTCGAATCGTAAGCTTGTGGAAATAAATTATATCTTTATGTACGAATATGGTATATATAAAAACTCATCAAAGATATAAAGCTTATGATTTGGTCCGCAAGACTCATCAGTGGAACTCGAATGTAACAGAAGGAAGACCAAATAAAAGACGAATTTAAAGAGCATTGGAAACTAAAAGTCCAGAAATTGCTGTTAAATCTAGCTAAGGCTATATATGCACGTGAGTAGAAGACCTTGGTTTCTCGAAACACTGTCATTCTATGTCAACACAGGAGTGCAGACTTCTTGGATGGTAACACCCTCGGGGACGAAATGTCCATTTGCAATGACTTAAACCTAGTGGCTGTCAAAGACTCGTGCAGTATATAAGTACATGTATATATTCATTGAATCTCTGATATCTTTGATGAGTTTTTTTTTCTTATAAATTATATAGGTTGTATATCTAAATTTACATTTTGATATTTACAGGAACACTTTAATCATAAAATACCTATAAAAAGCATAAAGTCGTGAATTCACTTAAATTTTACAAAACGTTACCTGTTTCCCCAGGGCTTTCATACGTTGCAGGAGGGTAATATGACCATTGTGAAACAAATCAAAACAACCAACAGTATACACTTTATCAACACGTGTATCGAAAGCATTTACTGGAACAGAATTATGTCTCTGTAGTAGTGGCCGGACAGCATCTTCACCTTCGTTAAATATGGATTCATCAGTTGAATCATTTTCATCTGACAACGAACTGAAATGTAAATTTGATCATTTATACTACATTTATAACAATGTATCGTTTATCTCTTTGTCTTTTCATTTTATTTTTCATCTATGAGTTTGAATATTTCTCTGGTATCTTTCAACCCTCTTTCAATGTCGAATTAATGTTTAATCTGTTTCATTTTTTTTTTAATCTTGAGCCGGTTGATAACGTTGTTGCTTAACTGAATTATTATTTTACAAGAAATTATGGGAATTACCTGTTTGATTTTTCAATACTTTCAGCTAAGAATTTAGATGCATTTGATTCGCTGTAGCATTTTCTTAATTTCTGAAAATGAAATAAAAACTTGTGAATCACCGGCTTAACATCTATAAAAAAAAATCTGTATACAGCAATCTATTATTTCATCCTTTACAAGACACGTCCAAATAAAAGCTTTAAATTACAGATAAGATATAAGCAAATAAGCAACAGCCAAAGTAATATTGTTTGACCTCTATGTTCAGATAAGTATTCATTTGGTTTCTTTTGGTTTTCACACATTCGGATTTTGACTGCTTAATTGAGATGTATGATATTAATTATATGTGCGCATAGTTGTTGTTTTGTTTTTTTTTTATGTTCATTAACCTTCATCAGAAACGAACGAGAGTTTAGAAAGTCTGATATATTTAATAGCTAAGAGCGTAAAATTCAAAAGGACAGCAAAACCTTTGTAGTGTCAACTCTGAATAAAAGCAGATGTGATGTAAGCCATATTATATAGCATGAAAAGTTGTTCACAGACAATGAAAACAAGCTAGAACTATTTTGTAGCTTTTAATAAGAGATCAATTCGCCTTACATTCTAAAATCGATGGCTGTAATGCATTGTGACACTCGGGATTTCAGTGTAAAGGACAACATAGGTACTGTGTGTGTAATACAGAAGCGAAAGATAGTACACAAGACACAACAATGATACTATTAAATATCAATATACCATTGTCAAATTAACTTTCTTGTCCAAAACAACAATATTATAGAATATAAATTGGTGGCCAACAGTAAGGCGTCAATCAGTCAAATATGATGTCGCAATATTTAGATCATACACACAAGGAATTGTGCATCTTTATATTGTCTACAGCGTACACGTTTTTCTTCTTATAGCTGATGTATTTCCGTCGGTTTTAGTTTGTTACCCGGATTTGTTTTCCTTTAAACGATTTATTACCACTTAACAGCCGTATAATACTGCTGCTTTCATTCTTTATAGAAATGTATGTTAGGTTTACAATTAGAAAGCTAAAATCATCTTCATTGTCTTTTACATTTATTTTCAAACGACCCTTATTATCAATACTTCATGTCGGTAAATATATTGGACACACTCCTACATGGGACGACAAATTACGAATTGATAAATATTCAGCTACGACTATAGATACGTTTTAATCGGAACTATTCGGCCTTTCTGGTTGCACGAAGAAATATTTGTATTGTATAGCGAGAATGGCCGAGTAGTTACGACTAATATAAGTTTTATGACGTTATTTAGAAATGTAATGAAATGAAAACATATCTCAATTGCGATTCTCTTTTATTAATACCGAAATGGTATAATTCCATAAAAAAAATATGAAATGATGACAAATGGTGCAAGATTTAATATCACAGGCTAATTACATCTTACCGATATATTACCAAGCTATCACACTTCTGCCTTAAGCTCTGCAATAGTGATTTGGCTCTGAAAATATTACTTAAGACAAATTCTATTGGGATTAAGCAATATTTAATAGTGTGCATTATTGTGATCAAATGGGAAAATATGTGAAAGGGATGTGTGTTTTGCAAAAGAACTAAAGAAAGTCACTATAGTTTAGTCAATTTGAAACACTGTCGTTTTCCTGTGACATCATCTCCTGGTTACCACCAACCAATCGCATGCTCTACTGATACAATCACGTTGTCGTCCTAAACTTCTTCCCAATTCATAAAATAAGCGATTAACAGTTATAGCCGCTACATCTACCAGTTAGAATTCCCAGTAGATTCATCCTCGTTTTCACTTATAAAATGTTGTTTTTTGCAAATATCTGCACTTTTTGCTGAAGTTTCGTAAAGTTTATGGTAACAATACATCTACTGATACACGTATTACAGGATACAAGACATTTGACTAAATAATTGTTCAGATTTCCATCACAGAAGCCGAAATTCTGATTTTAAAGTTACCGGAAAATGATCTGCATTCTCTCAAATTCAAACAAATATCAGTCATTAATTTACTGTTAAAAATGTCCGTTATTTCATCCACACTCCAAGAAATCAGAATTTTTAACTTTTACTTTTTCATATCTTTTGCAAAACACGTCATATTTTATATTGGCTTAAAAGGCAGGGAATTATGTCATCTCACACAGCTTTGTGTTTACCTGTGGGATCTTTTCTGTATATGTTGACTTTTCTCCATCTTCTTTGGTTTCTAGGATTTCATTAAAGTCTACTTCGTCTCGTTTTCTTTGTTCACGTGCTTTCAACTTATGTTGCAAACTGGCGTATGCTAATCTAACTGACATGATCAGACATGCGATTCCAGTTATTCCAGCTTAAATATATAGTCAAGTGAAGTGGAATTAATGACAATAGAAAGTACAAAAGCGCTCACCAGATAATATATATGTCAACTACAGTACTGAAGAAAGTCTTGTCAGAATGAACAGAATGATATATTATATTTTGTATCAGGAAAGTAATCTCAAAATGAAATTTCAAAGCTTCATTCTAATTTTTCTATAAAAGATCTTCTCCGTCTAGTTATGAAAGGTATTAGGTACAATATTGCTTTGGATGAGACATTTGTCGTTTTCCTACCAATTCCAATAATGATTGTTATATTTAAGGGCACTCAGTACAGAAAAGTGAGACAAACGGACATCTGCAATCAATTTTGATTATGGTAGTCGCCTAACTTTTGGAGTGAAGATATCAGAAATTCTGACCAAACATAACTCAGACTAATGTATTTAAAATGTTGAGTTTCAATTTGAACTCAAATGATAATCTAGCTATATTTAAACGTATAATGTGTTTTTATGAATTTGAAAATAAAACATAATGTGTACATACACCATGAAGTTATAGGTATAGAAGAAGCTTCAGCCAAACACAGGAAAGCAATGCCCATTGATTCTAACTTTTCTTTTAGTTTTCCTTCCATGACAGCAGCTGTGTCCGCTTTACTTATTAAAGTATCATTTTTTTTCAGCAATCTGTAAAATATATCAATGATTTATAATGGGATATTTGTCCAGAACCAGTCATCTAACAATGCAATACATGTAGAAATACATTTATTTGGTCTTACTGACCCTTTATAACAATAAAGGATGTGTAGGTCTCGTAGCATACAAGAAAAAGAGAGCAAACTGCAGACATTTACAGACAATAACAGACCTGGGTTTAAGCAATATTCCTTGATTGGGACAGTCTTAGCAAAGTATGGGAAAATATTTCATTGGCACTAAAGTATAACGCTGTCATATGCGTCTAATTTGTTTGAGGAGTCAGCATAATACGATAGGAAGCAAAATTGGAAATCATGTGGATCGTAAGAGGCCAACAAGTATCGTTTACAGTGTGAAGTATTCTTCCAATGCAAATTCTTGAGACAAATTGTACTATATCTAATTATTGTAATAGTTTTGATATACCTGAGATAGTATGAGCGGAAGTAGTCTTGTACTCTGACAACACCGAGTACAAATTCAAATCCTATGATAACAGTACAAGATGTGATGTATATGTTCGTCTGTTTCCATGTCATCAGGGTAAAATCAGTTGTCAATAGGATTGACCATAGAGCAAAAACATTCACTATCTAGATAGAAGTAGAAATTAATTAAAGCATATATTTCAAAGTTGAATTAATCAAATTGCGGCAAAAATCAAACAATGCGTTCGATGAAAATTTAGGTCAATTTAAAAAAAAATCAATAACAGTATACATGTGCATGTAACAACTATTTAATTGATATATAGTTATATACATTTTTTGCACTGAATACAATTCTTGAATTTGTTCAAATGCTAAGGATGAAGTTTTTTCTCAATTTTGTTCTTTTTATAGCTTTATCATTGATAAGATACATATCTTACTGCAACATATACAGTCAAATAAGTTGTTATTTTTGCAGTGGCAGTAACATATTGTTCTACCCATTGCATTGTACTCAAACTTTCGACTCCCACAACAGGATATTTAATTAATAAATTAATTCTTTTAGGTTTTTTACAATGGCTTGAGATGGGGTAATTTTTTTAGTTTATTATATTGGGTGTTTTATTTTGTTATCTTGTTAGAACCAGCGACACAGAAACATCTGGTTTTAGTTTTTTTTTTAAATGAACAATGGCACTAAGCTTTTAAAAAGGCGTAGCAATCTACATGCTTATGTAATATACCTTATCACAGAAAGCGTCCATAAATCCGCCAAGCAAAGGATCGTCTACAGGGCCATAGATTTGTTTCTGAGCTTTTGCAACAATGCCGTCAAGATGATCAAGAAAATCGTGAAAAAGCACCAGTAAAAATGCCGTCCAGTAATATTGGTTTCTGTAAGTATTAAAACGATTTCGTCTATCAAAAACTAAAGGTTTAAAACATGTAAATAAAAGATGAATAAAGTTAATGGTGTGATACTATTGTAATAAGATGGGTATGGTATCGACTATGAAAAAGAAGATGTGGTATGACTGCCAATGAGACAACCGTCCACAAGAGACCAAAATGATTCAGAAATATTAGTTTCTTCGTTATATTTTGTGCTTTAGGGATTATAAACAGCTTTTCTGGTGACATTTGTGATCATTTGTGATACCATAATGATAACAATTTAGCAAACGACGATTAGTAAAAACTTGGACTGTTATACTAAATTGTTATCAGTTAGTATAATAGTCCCAGAAAAAATTACTTCTCTTAAACAAAAATTAATGTTAGTCGTGTAATAAGTTTACCTCCGGTTTTCTATGGATTTGTGCCGATTGTTATTTAGTTTTATGTTTATTTGACATTGTTGTTTGTGTGTTAGGGTTTTTTTTTTTTTTTCTTCTTTTAACTTATAATTGACTATGACAATAAAAAAAATTATATCTAGTGAAATTGTGTTTTTGTGATAGTTATTCAATGAAGAATCAATCTATTGGTTATAAATCGTACATTGTATTTTAGAGTTTCAAATGTGTGAACTGTGTAACGAAAGGCTTACTTAAGACAGCATGCTATCGGAATAACTAAAGCTGTCCTGGTCCATGACACAATATTTGCTGAAAATATGGTATACTCTTGTCCTCTTATACTTAGAAACCGTGGTATACAGGATACAATAGGTAACAACATCGTCTGTAACGGCGAGTACACATACTTGTCATACCAGTCAATCTGAAACGAGGGCAATTATGTGTAACATATTGTCATTGGAAATATACAACAAGAGGCCCAAGGGAACGAATACAGGAAATATTATAATAATACGTTGTGTTCTATCATTTGAAATGTTGAGTGTATTAAACTGTATCCAATATTACAATAAAATAGAAATTTATGTTTATGAAATTGAGTGCATTGTTATTTTTTATATGGTTGATAGCATATGTTTATATATATATGGTTGGCTGTAGCGATTATCTTAAGCATGGATGCTTAGAGCTATCATCGAATTTATGTATGAAAAGGTCTTTAGTGGTCATCATTCTGTATTGTAATCAACTTACACAAGAAACGATAGAACGAAGGCTATTTCGAAAGTAAATCTTCTCAGGTCCAGTATTTTAATGGATGCTTTAATTTCACTAGAAATACTCTACTCTCTATACGTTCGGTACCATACGTTCTCAATAGGCTCGATTTCTCAATAAAATTTCAAAATTGACCGTCAGAATTATGATTATGGTTAAAGTCTTTGATATAAAATTTCGAAATAGAAAAAGATGGTATTGTGATACATCAGAAAATGTTATATGATACGTGATATAATTGCAACTTTTTTTATCTCTCGATAATTCAGTGTGAGAATATGTAGACTGAGAGTTACAATATGCATTAATAAATGTTTTGACAGAAACTTTCCCTATTGTAAGTCGTCTTGTACGTCGAAAAAAAACTGAAATATTGAAAGTTTACCATAACGAAAAGTATAGATTCAACTATCCTGGAACAGAATCCGAGCACCGCTAATATTGCACCTGTCATCCCCATATCTAGAATATTAAAAATATATTTGTTACTTTAGTGCCATTTGTTTTATTTTTTTTTTCATTTTTTCATTTTCTTTAGCTTGGAAAATATTTCATTTTTTCTTTCAAACCGTAAGTAAAGCCCCGGTCACAACAGATCGTACGATTTTTTTGTAGTGGAAGATCTATTAAATAGTTGTCGTGTCACTGTCGTGCAAAATGTCAAAATAATATTTCGAGTGGTCACATCAGCTACGACATGTCTACGATGATTCCACGACGGGAACACGACAGAAAAAAAATTGTAATTGTACTGTCGTGGGTTTGTCGCAATTCGGTCGTGAGACAGTCGTAAGACAATCGTGAGTTGTTTTGGGCGATGTTTTTAGGTTTTCATGTCATGGGATAAGTGTGTTACTGTCGTGTCACTGTCGTACGACTGTCGCAAAACAGTCGTGGGTCATTCGCGCGTTTGACTCCGAACTACTTGTATATAAAGAAGACCCGATGTATTGGGTTAGTAATGTGAGGGACGACTCTCAGCAAAAGTTATTGAAACATACCAGGCTCCATCCGCATGAGTCCAACGAAATCACCGGCAGATTCTCGCTTCAACTCTTGCACCAGTGTACTGCCCAAACATCAGGCGCAGTTCGATCCATGGCTTAACCAACCAATGTCAGGCGTTTCGCTGGTTCCTATGCTGTTCATGTGCTCGAATCAACGCTAACAAGACCATATTTTGCTCTTGTTGGATTCCGGCAAGGCGACTATTTAGTAGGACCAAGCGTAATCGTTCTGGTGGAATAACCATCCTGTTTAAACGGCAGACAGTATTCTGCTAAATAAAAACGAAAATATGTGGCACGACGAACGTACCACTGTCGTACGACAGACAGTCAATGTTGTGAGAGCATCGTAAGAAATTTGGTATTGGTGAGACTGTATCACGAGTGTCTTGCGACAGTCGTGAAATTGTCTTACGATCGTCGTTCGACAGTCGTATGATTATTTTTTTTTTATTAAAATGGTTTATGTTGGCACCCACGACAATGTGTTTATCGCACGACAGTCCCACGACAAAAAATCCTAGAGCAAAAAAGGTGCATGTCCAATTTTCGTCCAATGACACACGACAGCGCCACGATGCTCAAAATATCGTGCGTCTGTCGTACGACGATCACAAATGACCCGCGATTTGACAAAAAGTGATGTCGTGGAGCTGTATAGATGTGTTGTGGGTTCGTTGTGACCAGGGCTTAATAATCGGTTTTTATGACGTACGATCAATGCATTTATAGTTAAACATTAAAATAAGAAATCGACTGTATGAGTAACAGCTAGAATCATTTAAAATGTCTTATACTACTGCAGTATTGTAGATCGTGTGTATATGAAAAATTGTCTTAAGTATGCAATAATTTGGCATGGAACTGTTCCATTTTTATGAGATCTTTTGGTTTAAATTTAAAATAAAAAATGTAAAATAGAGAATTGTTTAAGTCATTTTTTTTTATGCCAACTTATGATTATTCAAGAAAATAAGATTTGCTGGAATACAAAAATCGGTCTTACCTTTTGCAGACAAGCCGCTTGAGTTGGTGTACTTATGTGATTATTTATATCAAACAGATTGTCAAACAATTTCTATATTAGTTTCAGACGCATACCACTTGAAACAGATAATCAAAATAAATTGACATACCATAACAACTACATACATATTTTAAATGCAGAAATCAGTAAAAACATGTCGCTTCTTCCTGAACATAAAATACAACTAAACATAAGTTCAATTTAAAATCCAAATTTTAGCATGAAAGTTGGACGATGAGGGTTGTCAACTTCCAGCCGTAAATAAAATGTATATTCAAGACGAAAACGTGTAAATAAGAAATTAATATGAACCCTGTACTAGACTTACACGCCAAGATTTTTAACATGGTTATGTGACCTATAGTTGCTTTAATCACTTAAATTGAACGGATGTCTCAATGACAATCATACAACATCTCCTTGGTTCGATTCCCATCTGGGATGAAAATTTCAGGGACTGAATTTTCGGCTCTCCCGTGACACTATTTGCGAGTATGGTATTGAGGAAACAATGATAGTCCGTCGGAAGGGGACAATAAATGGCTGACCCGCGTTAAGAGAGAGCCATATCTCTTGCACGTTAAAGAAACCCTTGAAGAAGAGAAAAAGAGCAGGATAATGCCGCTACAAGGCAGCACTCGCACCCGCAAAGTGGAAAGGGATTAATATAAGTTGCAAAACTTGTTTCCCAATCCACTATAAATAAATATGTTTAAACTAAAGCCAATAACAATGGGCTCAGAGTCAGAATAATGTGTCCAGGTTGGGAGACATGTCTTCCTGTGGACTGTTACCCTGCATGTGAACTACTAGTATAAAAGATAGGAACCTTTGTGATAGTAGTCTGATGCACTAACAACTACACCACGGCTATCATGTGACTTTAATGCTTAATTCCGCGTGTTTTCCGAGGAAGCTGCGAAAACTAATTTTAAAATCTTCGGTTTTACCAGGCAGGGAATTAAATCAACGACCTCCCGTACTCGAAGCAAAAATGTGATGTACATGCTTACATTTCATAAACATGGATAAAAGGAAGTATAAGATATTTGTCAATGAGACAGCGATACAGCAACATTATAAAAACAAAATACGGTCCTCAATGATAAACATGGGGTCTATGCAATATGCCAAGTTCGTAATCGTTTTTTTTTAAACAGAGACCATCAAAGATAAAAAAAAAAAAATAAAAGTCTTCATTACAAATCACATAAAGACGAAATTGAAGACAACATCGGCGATGTTCCTGTATTTGGACGGACGGAAAACTGTTTTCGGGACAATACACATAAAGGTCAATTTAAAGATAAAAATTGGAGAGATCCATGACTTCGGACAGACACAAAACTGTATTCAGGACAAAACAAATAAAATCTTTAAATTAATGACAACTATTGGCGAGGTTCCTGGCTTCCAACAGACACAACAGTGATTTAAAGATTAAACACAAAGATAAAAATTAAAAACAACCACTGGAAGGTTCTTCGGGCTTCCAGTAGACAAACAACTGTTTTCAAGACAGAAAACACACACGATGATGAAATTAAAGACAACCAAATTGGTGAAATTACTGACAAAGAAACTATTAATACCAAAAGACATAAGGACGAAATAAAGACAACCACTACATGACGAAGTTACTGAGTTCAGACAGGCACATTATAGTGTAGAGGTTCAATATATATCAACATAAAATATTCAGTAAAACGGATACAGAAAACCTCAACTCTTTCTTTCAAGCATGCATTTGTTAAAAACAAAATTTTACATATTTAGATGCTAGACGCTGATTGAACCAACCGGCCATCAATCAGACAATATCACTGTTCAATTATAAATAATGGGCTTCAGAACACTGAGTATTTAGCAGGCATAAGTTTCAGTAGTTCAAATATTAAAAATAAAAGCTACTCACCAAAATGGTTTTTTTCTATTCCCTTTACGATAAAATGATCCAAAAGTGCCACTGTGACGTATTATTTACAATAAATAACCTGGTTTTACGCTGTGTTGATCACAAGTCTACTAATCGCATTTATCTATTTAAGTATATTTACGGATAGTGGTGATAAGAGGAAGGGATGAATGAATTAAAATGATAATTTGTCTTATCTACATTAAATTTAAGATAAATTTCGGACAAAACAAATTTCATCTTAATAAATCTATTTTTAGCATGGATTTTCTTTGTGTTTTAAACAAATTTTATTTTTTCTAAGAATTCATACCACAGACAGATCATGATTCTTCCAAAGAAAACGTCGTTACGAACCACTAGTTTGGTTAAAAGGACCTATTCTAGTAAAATTTCAAGCTGCATATTGAATGTAGCTATTTTTTTTTTTATCCTTATCTTTAGTTAGTTCTGTGAACTTCACAAGTTTCTTTTATAATCATATCTTGATTACATATAGTTTGCATTGGTCGTTTTTAACTTTTTCTCGTCCTGAACATGCATGAAATATTTGCCACTGGACGTTAAGCAACCAACCATCAATCAATCATTTGTGACCGTCTGCTGTTGTCTGCTCCTTGGTCGTGTTGTTGTCTCTTTGACATATTCCCCATTTCCATTCTCAATTTTATCTTTTATTATTTGATTACTTAAAAATGTATTACATTATGTTTTGAGACTAAAGATAAAAAGACAAAAAAGAGTCTTTAAAAAATTAGGAAAATAAAAACTTTGTAGCACGACCCCCATCCCCAAAAAAAGTAAACTGTAGATGAATATCTGCAGTAATTGCATTTGAATTGGGTTTACCATGCATCATGATTACACATTTAAAGGATTCCTTCCTTTGAACATGGCTGGTCGTATTTAACGCTGCTTGATACAATCACAATCGGTTGCTGTCTTTTTTATCTGTTACCAACATCTCCTTATATTCAGATTTAGAACTAGAGGCTCTAAAGATCCAGTTTCCCTCACCTTGGTCTTTGTGCATATTAAACAAAGGACACACTTTATAGAATTCATGACACACGTCTCTGTTTAAGTAATGATGACTTGTTTGCAGATATAACTTCACTCAACATTCTTGCTATTTACAATAATCTCTATACATCGATATGAATTTGAAACTTAACATGTTTAAAGACCTTTGACAATGAGGTCTAGGTCAGGTAAAACGTGTCGGCCAGACAAATACATCTGACCATTTTTTTTAAACACCAAATATAGTTGACCTATAGCGTATGCTAACTGAAAAACAGACCATTGAACCATAAAATTACCTATTGCTTACAGTACTAGTACTTGAAAAACAGACAAAAACACAAAATCTTAGCATTGACCAATGAACCAACCATGAGAATGAGATCCAGGTCAGATGATATCTGCTAGACAAGGAGTACATCTTACAATCATTCCATACACCTAATATTGTTGACCTATTACTCACAGTACAAAAAAAACACCAAACCTTAAAATTGGCCTATGAACCATGGAAATGAGGTCAAGGTCAATTGAAACCTGTAAGACTGACGTGTACCCATTACAAATATAGTTGACCTACTGCTTTTAGTATTTAGAAACGGACCTGTTCATGTAACCTAAAACTTGATAACTGATCCATGAAAAGAGGTCAATTGCTCTTTGTTGAAGGCCTTATTGTGACTTTGAAATGAAGAACAAAAATAACAGCACTGTTTCAGTTATTTTTGTTGGATTTATTTTGGCTGTCCATCAAATGATTTGTGTGATAGATGGATATCCCATAATCCTTTGTTTTTCTATCAATTAATACTTTTTTACCAATTTTATTGTTTTTGTAATTACTTGAATAACATAATAGATCTTTTATATTTTCTAAGCGAGCTTTCTTGCATAACTTTAGATATTCAAATCTATTATACAGTTCCTGCCTAAAAACATTGCAACATATATAAAATATCTGAAAATTATTTCAAAACAAGAATGTGTCCATAGTACACGAATGCCCCACTCGCACTATCATTTTCTATGTTCAGTGGACCGTGAAATTGGGGTCAAAACTTTAATTTGGAATTAAAATTAGAAAGTTCATATCATAGGGAACATGTGTACTAAGTTTCAAGTTGATGTAACTTTAACTTCATCAAAAACTACCTTGACCAAAAACTTTAACCTGAACTTCGCACTATCATTTTCTATGTTCAGTGGACCATGAAATTGGGGTCAAAACTATAATTTGGCATTAAAACTAGAAAGATCCTATCATGGGGAACAAGTGTACTAAGTTTCAAGTTGATTGGACTTCGATTGGACTTCATTTTCTTCAAAAACTACCTTGACCAATTTTTTTTAACCTGAAGCGGACGGAAGAACGGAGGCACAGACCAGAAAACATAATGCCCCTCTACTATCGTAGGTGGGGCATAAAAATGTTTCATGTTTCATTAATAAAATATTTTGAAATAGACAGTGAGCATTTCTATGGGAACCAATTGTGTTACAAGCTACCCAAAGACCCAATTCTAGAGTGTCTTCTATTCTTGGTGTATGATATATCAAAATATTTGTTTACATATACATGTAATAAGCAACATTATACTACAATACAGAGCACCTGGACACTATGATTGACACCCTACATAACCTTTAATTCACATCCAATCAACTGATACATGTATCAGAAATAAATGACAACCATCCAGTTATCTGTACTGTTTTCTACTGTGAAGTACTGTAATTGCTACTAGATGCTGGATTTATGTTATTTTATATTCAGGACAGGGTCTAGTTTACAGTTACATAATTTTAGGATAGACATATAAGTCTTTAAATAACTAATTCATACAACTAAAAACATCAAATACATTAGTTTTATTGTTCATCATATTTTCTTTCATATATTTCTTGTCATAAAATTCATCCTTTCTTTTTACAAGATAGTTCATTCAGCATTAATATATATATTTAGTTCATATACCATACATAAGATAACAAAATTAGAACGTTGTTGGTCGCAAAATAAATTGCTGTATAAAAACTCTCATCCATTATCAATGTAGCGTGTGAATTATCTCCAAGCGTTTTGTAAGTAGCATAAAACAATCTCAATCAACAATTTGTAATGTCCTTTGAATTCATTCCTCGGAGTCCGTGTCCTTTATTCTGCTGGTATGAGAACTTTAGACGACACTACCTGACTTCTCACAATCTATGGTAGAAAAACACCTCCTGTCAATGTCTATCAATTGTAGTTGTTGCCATGATATGTCTCCTTACATAGCTCCTCTTTTGCTATTATTTCTCTTTTAAGCCTACAATAAGTTGATATATGGAATAATTTCAATAAGTCATTCCTCTTAAGACTAAAAACAAACATGTTTAAATCAATGTTGGAGATTTGTCTCATTGACAATCATATCACATCTTCTTATTTATATAAATGATACAAATATCCTCTTTTGACACATGGTATATTAGTATGCCTGACCTCTGACATGTTTTAATATCTTGATTTCTGATTGTAGTTAGAAAACAGAAGTTATGTACTTAGTAGGTATCTGACAGATACGAAAAGTGCTCACACATTACAACTCATTATTCTCTAACTGATGATCAAATATGAAGTCAAGCTAAAAGTACTGGAAAATATGTTAGTTACATTTTGAAAGTTTCAAGGAATTAATAAACTGGAAGGTGTGTGAGAAATAAAAAAAATGCAACTATTATAATTACAACTTCTCACTGATCAAAATTGAAATTATTCTGAGAAGGAGTGTAGAAGAAGAGTGTGATGAAATTTGTTTTGATATTGGAAAATTTAAAGTATTGGCTTACAGGAAGAAGTGTTTGGGAGCTAAAATAACACAGTACAATTCATCACTTTCAAGCTAATGAACCAATATTTAGTAATTCTGTTCAGTAGTACCACAGAATAGTGTAATGAAAATATTTGTTGGAGAACAGAAAAAAAACAAAAGGAAAGAGAATGTGATAAATTTACCTGTTAACTTCTTCCTCCAAAGATTCTCTGGCTTCCTGTCTGGTTAACTCACATATCTCTGACATAGAGTACTAAAATAAATTAAAAGTAAAAATATTATTGTAAACTCACATATTTCTGACATTGAATACTTAAATAAATTAAAAGTTATAATAAGATACAAACTATGTGGTCATGAGCCATGTCATAAGATTAAAATTTGGTACACAAAATAAAAAACATGAAGTAGTTAGTGGCCATAAAATTTATTTCAAAAGGCATACAATCTTGCATGGTATCCCAAATTATTTTTTTTACATTTAAAGAAATCTTGGATATATGGTCATTTATAATATATAATATCATTGAATATCAATTTCATAAACATTATTGTTATTTGAATTTGTTATTTCAAAAGTTTACTCTACTAAAAATATACTCTTCATACTTAAGTACAATGTAAAAAGTAGCAACAAAAATTTCAATTGAGTAAAAATGAAAGTGGGGTCCCCTTATCTATAGGAGCCAAGTTTGGATGCATTTTTATCAGATCTATCAGCATAATATACTTTTGTGGGAAAACCTTCAATTACTTTTACTTGTCTTTGAAACTGTTGCTGAAAGATACAGATTCTAGTCATAATAGTGGCATACCAGGTTATCAAAGGCATAGCATATGTCATTGAAGCCCTATCTTACCTTTACTAAGCTTGCCTGCCTTCTGAAGTACACTGAACCTTCCTCATCTTCGTGTAGTGGATGGAGATTTATCAATGATCCACATCCACTGTCCTGATTCCGTGGATCTTTGCTGTTCCACGGTAAGATGTCTATCTCAATAACATAATCTTGTGTCATTACACCCTGCATAATAGAATCAATAATAAAAAGTATGTTTAAAGATTATTATAAAAGGCACAAATGTAATGTAACATAAACAGTTGGTGAACATTTTCTACGGTCATGAGCTTGTCTTTCATAAAAGATGTAATAGGATTGATATCTAGATGCCTCAAACAAACCAAAACTTTCAGAATTGCTATTTGCCTATCATCTAAGAAAACCCTTTTTGGAGAAGAACAAACATAAAGCACAGTCATCTCATCTATACTCAGATTCAACATATCAGAAAGTATTCACTTGTTACTGTCCAAAATAATCAAGCAATATTTACACACGTCTCTAACATCAGATGTATTTGCCACTGGACATTGATTATCTATCAATCAATAAACCTACCTTACATAGTTTTACTCAACCTATAACTCCTGTGGGTAAACACAAATATGAAGAGCTAATATAAATGATCAAAATACTTTTAATTCATTTACTTTTATTAATAACCCTCACGAACATGTTATTCCATCTTGTTTTCTTTTTGTTTGCCTTTTTTGTTGTTTATCTAATTTGTAATAAGTAAAAATGAATAAACAATGATAAACTATTGATGTGTCTTTCAAATGTCCATCCTATTTAATCGAATTTTTATAAAAACTTACACAATTAAACTGAGCTACACCATCTTTATCACACCAACAATATCTATGACTTCTGAAAATATGTGGCTTCATCCTCTCTGTCATGTCTGTCTCGTCAAGGTTATCACTTAAAATTTATGGAACGATACATTTATTTCTCTTAATTGTAATCACAGTGACAAAGTCATTATATTCCTACTAGTTTTATTTTTACATTTTACACAAACAATACATATATATTTTCTTTTCTGTGTCAATATTTATACTACATGTACATGTAAATATTACAATTATAATTCTGGCAACTTATTTTAAAGACACAAATGAATTTAAGGTATGCAAAGGTGTATATTAAAGTCAGAAAAAGTTAAGAGAACTAGAACAGATTAACTATAGCTTATAATGTCATAAATGTATGAGATTTAGAATAATAATAGGTAAAAATATTACTTATGGACTACTAATTTGCATGGATTTTTCTGGATTAAAATGAACCACCAATAAAAAATTTAATAAATGCCCAAATGAGTTAAATATCAAACTTTTGTGGATGGCTGTACAGTGAGATGTATTACTGTTAAGGTCTTTATCATTTGGTAACACATTACCTTCCATCATAAGAACACTGCTTGATAATTTCCTCCTCAGAACATTTTGGGTCTACAACAGGAACAAACTTTATTCTATAACGATGTTTCTTTACTGGAGGCTTGTACCGGGACATCAAATCATCAAGGCTACCCATCACATGATCTTGCTGAAAGTATCATTATCAGAAAATTATTGTTCAGAAAATTATTGTCAAAAGAATTACCAGGAACATAAAGCAGTATGAACTGAGATATTGATAAAGCATGTGAACCCTGGTACTGGTAATCACTATAAAAATATATATACAAACAATGTAATTACCTCTTTCAATTTTACAGCTAAGGTCCAAAATAATAAAACTTACTTGATAAGTTGTAAGCTGCAGACCTCTAACCATTCCACTGTCCACAATTCCCAGGTAAACTTTTCCACCTTTACCTGTGTTTAACATAGCATTCAATGCCCTACAAATACAACATTTTATTGAAGTATTTTATTTAAGGAATGACTAATATTTTTTTTGTTTATGAAGAAATAACATAAAAAATTTGGTGCACACTGAATAATGCGCATAACTTTTTTTGGGACAAAGCTGAGAAATGTATAATATCTTAACAGATATAATAGAACTTTGGTCTTTAAATAAGAGTGAGACTTCCAAAATCATGCCATGGAAAAATATGGTATGTACATGCAAAATGTCATGAATCTTCAAGTTCTGTGGATGGTTAATACAAAAAACAAACCTAGAAACAGCCCTTCTTGATGCCTTTTCCTTGGTGGATTCCTGTGTCCAGGGAGGTAACTCTTCAACTGCCAAGTTTCTGTGACCTTTAAACTCATTAAACATATCTTCTTCAAATGGTACTTCTGAATTTCTTATGTAATAGTGATGAACTTTCAACTTTGTACCAGCCATCTTGAATTCTGTAATGTTACATGTATGTAAAAAAAAAATAGACTGAAAATATTTTATGTTCAAGATGTTCTGAAATATTTTGCAACATATCAAGCATATTTGTTTACACTTTTTACGTAATAGTTCATACAATAGAAGTATTCAATATTTTTTGTTTATCATTTAAATGTTTATTGGTAAAGATGAGGCAAACTTTACTCATGTCAGTTTATCACTCTTGTCACCTACATTTTTGGACATTAGATATAAATGTACTTATTTTTTTTACATAAATAAGGCCGTTAGTTTTCTCGTTTGAATTGTTTTACAGTGTCTTATCGGGGCCTTTTATAGCTGACTATGCGATATGGGCTTTGTTCATTGTTGAAGGCTGTACGGTGACCTATAGTTGATAATGTCTGTGTCATTTTGGTCTTTTGTGGATAGTTGTCTCATTGGCAATCATACCACATCTTCTTTTTTATATTGTCAAGTTGAGCCACTGGTGCAAGGTTCCTATAGACTTTTTATATGTCGTCTACATGCACAAGACAGATGACTTGTATACATAATGTAGGTGACCAGAGTGATAGACTGACATGAGTTATCTATTTTTATTACCATTAGCATAAAATTGGTAAAAATTTTACCGTGATTCGTCAAAATGTCCTTCTCATGATACGTCAAGAGTCTCAATTAATTATTGTTAGTGTCATTTTTGGAAAAGATTTTAAGTGAGGTTCAAAAATAGGCGACTTTTTTATCCTCTAACAATGTCTAAAAGAATGTGTACATTTGATCGTCATGCACCAAAAATTACCATTAACGTCATTTGGCAATAATTTTTACCGTTTTTTTTCATTAAGATACAAAATTTACCTAAATTCATGTGCCATTACTACCTAGTTTTAATAAATATAGCGTACATTGCAGTCTTCAATGTATACAATAATGGAATGTAACCATGGCAAAGACACATTACAGCTTTTACATTAATGCTAGCAAGACAAATCTTTGTTTGGCTTGCTTGCTTTGTTTGTATCAATGTTTGCTCAATCATGGCAATTAAGATAGGCGGGGCTTCAGCTTGTATACACCATACTTAAATTTTATGTTATGTTTGAGGTTAAGGACACTAAATTTTAAAACATCACGACAAATATTCTCACATGTTTCCTTACCTGTAAATATACAATACAGGCAGGATTCTATATCGTCAAAATCATCTCCCCATTACACCAGTTCATTTTCACAATTGTAGAAATGGAAGCAAAAAATTTATTTTTTTCGAAGATATGCATTTTCATCATCCAATTTAAAAGTTAGTAAAAAAAATAGCTATTCGAACACACCTACTCTGATTTTGTGATTCATTAGATAGGTATTTTATTTGACCCATATACATGTATTTCATCTTTTAGTACTGGGATTTTTTTATGTTATAAAGTCAACCCATAGCTTTGCTATATAAAAAAGATAGAATATGAAGCAATATGATGTATCAAATACTCTTGATTTGTACGTTTTCAAGACAAAATGCTCATCTAAAACACACCCTAACATAAAAAGGTGCACTCGATTTTCTCTTTTCGATACCCACTTTTTGGATTTTTTTCTTGAGTCACATAAAGGAAGGGTAGACACGGAAATAACTGAACTTATATATTGATTATTGTTCTCAGTCCGTGGTAATTTTTTTAAAAAGGGAGGTTATGCATTTTCTTTATCCAACTTGATAGATACCCATATCGTCGAGTTAATATTTAATTGTTCTGCTTAACAATGCAATAGATAAATTGAAAACTTATGCAAATGGTTTTTTTTTTAAATAAAACACTTCGTATTTGAGAAGAAAATTGTTATTTTTTTAGTTTTATTAGTTTTCGCCTGAATATTTGGTCAATGAAAGAAAAATATAAGCCCCGCCTATCTTAATTGCCATGCTTGAGCAAACATTGATACAAACAAAGCAAGCAAGCAAAACAAAGGTTTGTCTTACTAGCAATAATGTAAAAGCTTTAACATTATTGTTACATTCAAATTTAATCAGTTCCTTAACCAACCCAGCATTCAAGCAACTATTCTCCAATGTAACAATATTTTGTTCATCATTTTTTACATTTCCATTAAACCGTAGGCAGTACATGATATTACTTTCATGAGAAGGGACACAGGCACTAGTTTCGAAGGTCGACTATCCATTTATGAACAAGTGGTAGTGCCAGTATCCGGTCGTTCCGGCCCCAAACAGATCCGGCCCAAAGTCAATCCGGCCCAAAGTCGATCCGGCCCAAGTCGATCCGGCCCACGTCGATCCGGCCCCATAATAAATATGAAATAACTATATTGATTTTGGAGGAATTTGTGACACATTTTAACAGTTTAAATGGAATTTGCAAAAAGTGTCCGATGATGGATGACAAAATTAACAGGTAAGTGAAGTATTGGAGTACCAGTTAAAGAACTATTTTAAATCGATAGGAAAATGAGTGTTATTGTTGACTGAATTGCAGGTTCAACATATTTTGAAATATGAAGTTATTTTCTGTGATAACTTTAACTTTGAATGTCATGGCGATTTTATTTTTTGTTAGTTCATACACAGAATATCTAAATAAATATTTACAGTCCACTGAAACCTATAAAATTTAACTATCATAATGACTTGATTAATCAAATCATTAGTCTATAACTGGTTTGTTTATTCAACAATTGTCTGATGATTGTGAACTAAGGTGATGCCACTTGTAATCACTTAATTAAATCAAATCCTGATTAATTAAAGTTATGTAATCAACAAGGTCTTTATAGATTGATCTTCTGGTTCAGGTTGGTGTATATAATAATAATAAATTGTATTTTTTTCAGGTTACATCACAGGCTTCTATAACACTTGTTTTTGTTTTTTGTTTTTTTTTGTTGTAATATCAACAAGGTCTTTATAGTTTGATATTTTGTTTGGTGTATATAATAATACCTTTTACATTATAATAAAAATCATAAACATTTATGAATTACATTAATATATATCTTTATTTTCATTCCTTATAAAAATATTTTTTATTGGGGCCGGATCGACCCGAAAGCGCAGTGCCTGCGAGAACGGGATGTGAAAAAAATAGTTCTGTTCAATTGAAAATTAGAATAATGTTTATTCAACATTAAAATTTTAAAAAAATCCTGTTTCAAACTTTCAGTGTTTATTCTATTTGAACATTGTTGAAGTTGAAAACAAGTTTTTCTCACACAAAAATTATATATGTCCCTCTCCACAGCTTTCATGAGGCTATCATATCAACCTGTTTTAACCAGTTCTTAATTCGTTTCTCATGAAGACGACCTTTGAAATGCATACCATGAGATATAATGCTGCAGAGTAGATTTGTGGAAAAGTCAGAATAGCATAAAATAATGACAAAAAAAAAGTCTGGGAAACTAAAACCGGAAGTCGCTGAGCCGGTCTAAATTCTAACCCAATACCGGATATTGAAATGTGGCAAAAATGTAAACAAAATCTCCTATGTAACATGTCTAATATTGCAGGATACAGCAAAGACTCCTTGACCCGCGTAGAAATGAAAAACTACTGAAATAGCATGTATGAATAAGTAAAAACTGTTGGATTGTGATAGACTGATGCATTATATTTACGAATCAATTCCAGCTGTCCATTCTATGCATATACATGTACAGTTTTAAAATTATGTATAATTTTGATGGATATGTAACAGTATAAATTATACTGTTATATATCCAATAGATTAAAATTTTTAGTCTTGTAACCTCCTTTTATCAATAGTCATTTAAGGTTCATCTGTTTCTGCTTTGGAAATGTTGGAAGAGGGTGGTAATTTATAATATCCTTTACCTCAGGCGTCAAATGGTCATTTTCAGCTACCGTAGTGTCAAATTGGTTAAAATTTTACAGTCATTTGTCAAAATATCCTTATCATGATTTTTCAGAGGTCTCAAATAGTTATCGTTACCATCATTTTTGGAAAAAAATATAATGTGATTCGTCAAAATCAGTCGATTTTTTTATCGTCCAAAAGAAAGCGTACATTTTATAGTCATGCACCAAAAATTACTGTTAACATCATTTGGCAACAATTTTTACTGTTATTCGTCATGAAGGTACTCCCATTACCTTCCTCTTGAAATGGTAGTTACATAGAGGACATTGTTGTCTGTTTTGTCTTGTAGTCATGATTAAACACTAATAATAATAAAGAGTTATTATTCTGCACTTACATGGGCACTGTGATTAGTGCAATAAAGTTATTTATTTGCAGAATCCATCAACTGTCATGACTGTGATACTTTGGGGTAGACAGTACAATTAATTGCAGCTTAGGCCATTTATCTATTTAGTGCTGTTAGTTAAGGTTCGTAATTGGGGTACATTCTTGACGATTAATGGTAAAAAGTCATGGTAATTTTAAACCTTCATTAAGACAAAACGTACAGTTTTTACGTGTTTTACGGGACAAGTAAAAAATTTATTGATTTTATTGAATCCTGTAACATATAAATTCTTTCCAAAAATAAACGGTAAAGGATAATTATTTGAAACCTCTCAGCAATTGTAGGCCACCATATGCCATTGGGCAATGAGAAAAATCAATACCTTATAGGCGGCTATATACATGAGAAACAATCAGCATAATTAAAAACAAAAAAGTTAGCAACAAAATTATGATGAACATGAACCAATTATTCTACAGGTTTAAAGTTTATGTATTAATTTACCAAGACCATACACATATGATCAGACCATATGAGTTTATACGCATACGTGTATGGTTCAAATAATCGTATGGTCCAGAACATACAATGTATATGCAGAATGCACAGAAGTATAAATTATAAACTGTAAGCTTTTTGAATGATATATATATATGAATCTATTATATTTATGTAATTTAACATCATTGTATTTAATGATATCATTCTTTATTTTGTAGACACCATGGGAAAGAAAAGGAGGCCCCCTATGAGAGTCCTAGAGGATGTAGTCGAACCTAGAGCTAAAATTGTAAAAACTTCGCTGTGTTCCTGTACATTTATAAAACTAGCTTTAAAAACATTATGTTTAGTTATATTTTATTACACATTTTCCATTGGATTGACATTCTACAACCAGAGATTTATTCATGTAAGTTCTTTTAAAAAACAACACTCTATACAGAACCTTTAACAAACATGACAAATATCCTTAAAATACTAGGTGTATTCTGGCATTTGACTTGGAGTTACAGTCATGACAGTTGCTGATGGAAAAATATGATTTATATTAACATGTTTACCTGGCATAGCCTTTTATCGTGTTTATGTAAATTTTTCATTTCCTATCGTTAATTATCCGTTTTTAGATGGTGACGTTCCCTTGTCACCATCTTATGGTGTTTATATATCTCAACTTGTACGATTCGCTCGTGTATGTAACAATGTCTTAGATTTTAACGAGAGAAATTTATGTATTACTGAAAAATTATTACACCAGGGTTTTCGATATCACAAACTAGTCAAAACATTTACTAAATTTTATCATTGGTATAAAGACATCATTCGTAAATATAGCTCAACATGCAGACTTCTAATACGTTCAGGTATTTCACATCCAATTTTTTATGGTAATATTCTTTATAAAGCACAAAGGTGTCAGTATTCACCTCAGAAACTTACAAAACCTTTGAATAGACTTATTAAGAAGGGATATAATTACGATACTGTTGTCAAGTCATTAAAGATTGCATATTTTGGCGTTAATATTGAGTCACTGATAAGGTCTTTGCATCGGAACTAAACACATTTATTCTAAAAACAGTTGTTGGCATGACACAGGTTATGTTCTTTTCATATATATGTTATGGTGGTATGATACTGAACCCCTAACGGGACGGATTGTGCCTGATGTTCATATGATGAAATCATAATCTTTCAGTCAGTTTAATTGAAGTCTGGAGCTGGCATGTCAGTTAACTGCTAGTAGTCTGTTGTTATTTATGTATTATTGTCATTTTGTTTATTTTCTTTGGTTACATCTTCTGACATCAGACTCGGATTTCTCTTGAACTGAATTTTAATGTGCGTATTGTTATGCGTTTACTTTACTACATTGGTTAGAGGTATAGGGGGAGGGTTGAGATCTCACAAACATGTTTAACCCCGCCGCATTTTTGCGCCTGTCCCAAGTCAGGAGCCTCTGGCCTTTGTTAGTCTTGTATTATTTTAATTTTAGTTTCTTGTGTACAATTTGGAAATTAGTATGGCGTTCATTATCACCGGACTAGTATATATTTGTTTAGGGGCCAGCTGAAGGACGCCTCCGGGTGCGGGAATTTCTCGCTACATTGAAGACCTGTTGGTGACCCTCTGCTGTTGTTTTTTTATTTGGTCGGGTTGTTGTCTCTTTGACACATTCCCCACTTCCATTCTCAATTTTATATAATGTGTGTCGAAGAAAAAGAGAACCACAAGTTAAAAAAGATATTTTTTTAAAAGGATAAAGTCAAAGGTGATCTGTTATTGATAGCCCTTTGATATCTTGGAGGCAGAGAGAATATTTTTTTATATAAAAATTCACAATATTTGCGAGAATATATGATGCAGGGAATGTATTAAAAGTTGCCTTCTCATTTATATCAGTAAAAAATGATATTGCAACTCACACTTGATCTTTTTCAATACATATACTAGTATGCAGACAACATGATAATCTGTAGATATTCTTAGGCACATGAAATTTGGCTCTGTTTATTCCTACAAATTTTTATACTCAAGATATTTTATGGTAAAAAATGTAATTATTTGATCTTCATGTATTATATGCTTGTAAAATGTATATTTCAGCATTTCAAAATTCCATTATCGTTAACAATGGCCCATCTAGTCATCAAATTCATACTGGCAGGATTATGTAGATGTTTAATACAAATGTGTACCAGTAAAGAGAGAGTCACTTTACCTTGGGACATGAATGTCAAGAAAGTTGCTCCTACAGGTATTCATCACATTTTCAAAATTTATTCATCTCAATCTGCATTCAAAATGTATATATAATTGTTTTAGAAAAAGATTTCAAATTTCTAAGTTACAGAACTTTGTTTGAAAATAATATTCCTGAAAGAAAGGGAAAAAAAGTTGTTGATACACAAGTTCCATATATTCCCCCTATCTTGGAACACCACCCTGAGGTATAGTATAAAGAGAAACATATCACACACTGTATATACCTATTAAGAAAACTTTGTTTCTGGTTGTATATGTTTAATACAGTAGTAAAATTTCACTTAGCATGGCTGAACACCAGATATTGTTGTTGATCCAAATAGATTGTTCACGGCTAAAGTAGTATAAATGGTAGAAATTCAGTAAGCAGTTTGTTGGTGTAGGCTTACAGCATTTAATTAATGTACATGAATGCACAATCGAGTTAATGATAGCCCTCCTTTGTTACTTAAAATTCCATTTAGGCAATGTATAACTTGTCATAAAAAATGAAACATTCAACTGCAAGACCCCATACAGAAACAATTCATGATTTGAAAATATTATAAATAAGTTGTTGTATGTTTGTTTATTGATACCAGTATATATATATTTCGTTTGATAACAGGGTTTTTGTATTTTACAGGTATTGCCAGTATTTTGGATATAGCATTATCAAATTGGAGTTTTGAGTTTATAACTGTATCATTGTAAGTATACATCTCCAATTAAGTTGAGCACTTAATATTAGGATAAGCAACTGAAAGAGAATCATTATGCATTGCCATATATATAAAATGATATGTTGCATTGAACTTAATAGAAGTAATATAACTCACATACATTCTAAAATGAAGACATGGCAAGTTTACAAATGCCAGTCAGTAGTAGTATGGACACTGAGAAACATCAGCAATGTCAGAAAAGAAAACTAGGCAAATATATACTCATGGGATTTGAGGTCGTCATTTATATGCCTAGTGAAAACCTAACTAAAAAAATATCTTTAGTTTTGTGAACATGTTTTAAATATCAGAATTCTAAAAGACTATGTTTTAATCAATTATAGTAAATGTTAATTGTAATATGATTTTTTTTCTGATGGGTAAAAGCTTTTTTAAGTATAAATTATTTAAAGTAAGTAAAACATCAGATTTGAGTAGAAATAGATAGAAACAAATGATTTTATGACTTTTATGTATATACAGATAATTTATGCATATTTATTTATAGATATACAATGACCAAGTCAACAGCTGTAGTATTTATACTAGGATTTTCTTTGTGTTTTAGACTAGAAAAACCAGTAGGTACTTGTATTCATTAGGTAAATCTTTTTGTGAAATGATTTTCATGTGGCCTGTTATAAGATAGCAGCATATACTAATTCTTTGCTGAATAATAACTTTTATGAGTTTGTTTACATTTTGATACACAATATGTGGTCCTTGAGAGGTCTTATTCGTTTCTCATTGATTCAATTTTACCAAGTTTATCTTCATTTTTTACTGTAATTTGAAACACATATAACCTACACCAATTTCTTATGGAATCATATAATATAAGAACAGTTTATTGATCTTTTAGACAAAATGCTGTCAAAGAAAGAAAACAGGTCAGGATAAATCCAAGTATCTTAAAATCTCTGTGAATGCAATCTGTAATGAGCTGTTATACTATGAAATCTCCTGAATCACTAAAGATGTTGGCATGTTTAGATGTTTATAACAAAAGAACACAGAAAAAAATTACAATTGAATCTCTTAATCTAGTTTACAGTTAACCCCGTTGTGCTTCAACACCAGATGTTAATCATTTGTATTTAGCCTCAATTATCACTAAAACAAATGTTACATAATGTAAAACAAATTATTTCAATGACAGTACCATGTCAGCCTGTAATACTTGTGGACATAAACAAATGTATATTTTGTTCTTTTTCAGAGATGGTCGTTAATATTTGTAGTATTATTTATAGCTGGTGGTCTGTTTATGTTCACTTTCCAATCAACACAATTTCAACTAGAGGGGTTCCTAATGGTTTTTGCTGCCTCCATTTTGTCTGGTCTCAGATGGACATTGGCACAAATAGTCACACAAAAACACGAAATAGGTAACAGACATTTCAATATAAGGTTTATTCAAACACTTCATTGGCTAATCACACATAGAAAAAGACAAAAAAATATCTACATTGACAACATTAATAAGTATTCTCTTTCCTGATTTAAGTTAAAAGTTAAAAAAAAAAAAAAAAAAAAAAGTCTTTCATTATATGTACAACTTGATTATAGTTTTCTATGACTTGATGAAAGACATGAGTATTTTTGAGGTATGAATGGCAAAGAGGCTACAGTTCATCAAAATCCAAACAATGTGTATTTATGCAACCATAAGCCACCAACAATGAGCAAAACCAATACTGCACAGCCAGCCACAACTAGTTTACTACAGGCCTCAAACCTGGGACATGCACCCAAAAATGCAGGCTAGTGAGTATCCATCCCTGTCTTTACCTGCACATGTTATTTTTAGCATCAATATTACACATAAAGGTTCAAAACTGTATTGGTTTAATAAATTTATTGTTTAAAGTAGTTCTAGGGATATGAGTTTTCAACTATAAGAATGTTTATATATATGATTGTACTATATTTTTAGGTTTAAGCAATCCATTAGACATGATGTTCCATATACAGCCATGGATGATTGTTGGCTTGTTACCTTTATCTATAGCATTTGAAGGTTTGTGTTTTGATGTTGGAATTTGATTGTATTTTAGAATGTTCATTGTCATTTTTATAAAATTCTACATTATGAACTCCAATATATGACAATATAATGTCTTGCCATAAAACATCCAGAGAAAGTTCTTTGATTAGTTTACTTTTTATGCCCCACCTACGATAGTAGAGGGGCATTATGTTTCTGGTCTGTGCATCCGTCCGTCTGTTAGTCCGTCCGTTCGTTCCTCTGTTTGTTTGTCCGTCTGTTCCACTTCAGGTTAAAGTTTTTGGTCAAGGTAGTTTTTGATGAAGCTCAAGTCCAATCTACTTGAAACTTTTTACACATGTTCCTTATGTGTTCCTTATGATATGATCTTTTTAATTTTAAAACCAAATTAGACTTTTGACCCCAATTTCATGGTCCACTGAACATAGAAAATGAAAGTGGGAGTTTCAGGTTAAAGTTTTTGGTCAAAGTAGTTTCTGATGAAGCTGAAATCCAATCAACTTGAAACTTATTACACATGTTTCCTATGGTATGCTCTTTCTAATTTTAATGCTAAATTAGATTTTTTACCCAATTTCATGGTCCATTGAACATGGAAAATGATAGTGCGAGTAGGGCATCTGTGTACTTTGGACACATTCTTGTTATTTTCAAATTTAGGGACATAATGTGACCTCATACTCTTTTCTTCACAACAAAAATTAAAAAAATACATATGACGTCCCAGCACTTAAATTGCACCTATTTAGCAAAAATACCAGCCGAAATCTTACAAGTTTTCTTAGAGACTATACAATTTGTATTTTTTCTGATTCAACATATGTAAACATATTTTTCTTTGTCTTCTACTTTTATTTATCCTAGCTTATGACTGTCAGGGCCTCTTGTAAATATAAACAGCTTTTGTTTTACAGGAGAGTTACTAAGTGCAAAGGCAGATTTCTTTAGGTATTCAGATGTTTCTCTTGTGCTGAGAAATGCAGGATTAGTATTACTTGGAGCAGTTTTAGCCTTTTTCCTAGAATTCAGTGAATTTTTATTGTTAGCAAACACATCAAGTTTAACGCTGTCTATAGCAGGAATATTTAAAGTAAGTGTAGATTATATCAAGTCAAGGATAAAAGTTTATGTGTATTGTAAATGATATGTATTACAGTTTACAGGGTTTCTTTTTTGCCTTTCTTAAAGAAGATAAACTTTTGAATTTGTATTCAATAAATTCTCTTGAATTTCTCTGACAGGACATGGAAAATAAATGTGACATGAATGGCATAGGCGAATCCAGGGGTAAAATTTGGTTGCTTATATTGGTATCACTGAACCATGACTTGGAGCAATAAATTGGATTCCAAGTTAAAGTTTTCATTTTCTCAAAGACATCAAATGGGGTCACAGGCATTATTACAATACAATTTACATAACAGTACAACAAAATGAAATGAATTATGAACTAGTAACATTGCCAAAATCTAGAAGAAGATGCAGTATGATTGCCAATGAGATAACTCTTCTGAAGGCAAAATAACTAGGTCACTGTATGGCCTTCAACAATGAACAAAACCCATACAGCAGAGCAAGCTTCAAAAGGCACTGAAATGAAAAATGCAAACAATTCAAAAGAGAAAATTAACTGACTGATATATTTAGAAGAACAGTAAGCGGAAAACAAACAGGCTAATTTAGTATAGAGAATATACTTAATTAACCCTGTTTATGATAATTGATGTATAGGTAATAAGAATAGCTAGTTTATTTTGGTTATTCATATTTAATGAATACACTTAACATTTTCTAATTATTTTCTTTTTCAGGAAATTTGTACATTGTATTTAGCAGCCACTGTGAATGGTGATAAAATGTCATTTTTAAATGGCCTTGGTCTTGTGGCTTGTTTAGCAGGGATCACATTACATGTTATTCTTAAAGCTGTTTATAGTAAGTACATTGTATTTAGCAGCCACTGTGAATGGTGATAAAATGACTTTTTTAAATGGCCTTGGTCTTGTGGCTTGTTTAGCAGGGATCACATTACATGTTATTCTTAAAGCTGTTTATAGTAAGTACATTGTACAGGTATAAAATAGTTTTATGTCTTTACCTAGTCCTTGTATCGGGACAATGTAATGTTCATTGTTGTTAGTTTTCATAAGTCTATTTTCTTGGAGTAGTTGATTTTTCTGTGTAACTGTCTCATATATGTGGCTTTCAATATTTTTTATACAAGATTAAAGCACACTTAATCAAAAGTAAAAAGGTTAAAAATCAATTCCGTGTAACTTCTTTTTTGAGGTTGATCAAAATTATATTGGATTTAAAAACTATAAATATTGTAGATATACAATCTTAAATCTAAACAAATGCTGATGCTGCATTTCATTTTGAATAATTAAATAATGTTATTTTTTTGCAAAACAATACACTTAAACTTACAAAATGCACTAAAAATACTTCTCTGGGCACTGTATAATGTGTGTAGAATATTTGTATTAGGGTATATGTATTTATGAATATACTTATATTTGTACAACAAATTTCTGTTATCAGAAACATATTTTAGATATACTAACAAACAACCATCAACAAATAGCAAAACTCAAATTACATATTGAATAGATATAACACTTTGTAAATTAGTGCATAAACTATGTATTCTTAGGGTTATAGTTCTGTAGTATCCACAGTACATATACAAAAGAAGATGTGGTATGATTGCCAATGAGACAACTTTCCACAAGAGACCAAATGACACAAAAATTAACAACTATATGTTAATGTACAACCTTCAACGATGAGCAAAGTCCATACCACATTGTTGGCTATAAAATATATAATTATTTTCATCTGTTGTTTTAAACTTTTATTCCATTATTGTTACAGGAAAAACAGACACTAAAGAAATGTCACATGACTTGGAAATGTTAATACGTAACGGAGAAGCTAATGTAGACTCTGATGATGAAATAGATGTTTTTAATGCACGTACAGATAGATAGCACATGATTACTGATTATTTTTATTTAATATTGTCTAAAATTATTGCAACATGGGGTGCTATATGTTGTAAATTTAGTCTCAAATTCGTAAATCTTTCCACAGTTATCAAAATTAACATGTTAAGATTACATTCTTTTTGTCATAACTGGAGTATTTGTCCACACAAGAGTTGTTTCCCTTATAACTGGAGTATTTGTCCACACAAGAGTTGTTTCCCTTATAACTGGAGTATTTGTCCACACAAGAGTTGTTTCCCTTAGGTTTCCTCAATTTCAAAAGAATTTTAAGAGATATGTCCATTATACACCCACTTTCTATAAAATAATTCACCATTTTATTTCTGGTCACACAGTTTAACCACTTGCACTTGGTTATACATAGTCATTTCTTTATTTGCTCCAAAGTAAATGCACAACTCATGAGTTATTTGAGCGTTTATGGCAAATAAAGTATTTTTTCTCATAAACAAACACATAAACTTTAACATACAGAACAACTAGCCCTTATTTTTTCATTGATTTCCCATAGTTACAGGAATTGTTTCTAACTTGATTAACTCCTGATGCCATGATATACATGTATTAGTACATGTTGTCTATTTTGTACAAACTGTTCACAAAAGGAAAACATTTGGCAATTAATTTATGTGTAAAAAATATATAATATAAACAATAAGCATGTTAAAAACTTTTTAAAATTGATCACAAAATACTTACACATGTAATGTCACAAAATTCTTTTATCAATTAAATGCAATTGTTTCCAATCTTAATTGTTGTAGGACACACAATTTGGACGAAAGCAAAACTTGCAGAGTGAAAATCTCAAATTAATTTAGTGTCTAGTTTAGTGCTCTTATGTGTCGGATAGGTTTTATATTGAAAAAAAATAATTATTGGGCTATTAGATAAAGGAGTAGGTCCAGTAAAGGCCGATTTAGGCCACAAATTTCAGGTTCATCTAACGAAAGATTTTTGGACACTTTTTAAACACTTAAGTATCGATTTCAATTCATTTGATTAGTTTTTGTGAAAGATTTTAACTGATTTAGTCATTAAAATAGTTGCGATTCAAGCTTAAATATGAAAAATCTGTCAAATATGCCAAAAAACATCACTTTTCAGATGGTTTTTGTCAAAAATGAAAGGGGCCGCATCCGTGTTCATCCTCAACCTTTATATATGTTATGTATAATCATCAAATACAACTTATATTTCAATATTATGAATGAAGACGAATGTGGCCATTTTCATTTTAGACGGAAACCATCTAAAATTTAACTAAAATGCTAAAATTGTGAAGATTTCAGTAATATAGCATGACATAATGCTGCTAGTTCCTGATATATGTGCATTGTATTGTCGAAAACAGCCCATATGTATGTAGCAGAAGCATTATACTTTCCAATAAATAGCTAAAAAATTGCATTTTCACAATTTTGTAAAACTGATATATTTTGAGGCCAAAAAGTGGTCCTACTGAACCTACTCCTTTTGTAATATACTTGTGTAAAGATGTAGTTGAAGGATTATGCATAATTCTTGTATGTTAAGGGAAGAGGCATATGATTGAATAAATGGTTAAATATTGTAGACAACATTCCACTGAATGAGTTCTAATTTTATGTGAATATGACATTGTGCAATGACAATAATTATGTATGCATCTTTGATAGGTGTTAAAAGTAACAAATATTTCATTTATTCAGCTCATTGTTTGTTACTGTAAGTTATTAATAATACTTGTACTTATATTTTCTGTTGTTCCATTGTATATTTTTGTCTTGTCTAGTCCACCTATCATGTATAAGAAAATTGTCAAGGTTGTTTATGCATGGTCTTGAAAGCCTTGCTCTTTTAGTAAAAGTTTTCTGCTATTGACATGATTGGCAGCTCTTAATCCTTATAGACCTACTTGTATCTTATACTTTCTCTATTATTGCAAAGTTGAATGTACGATAAAATAAGAGGTACACATCTGCTAGAGTTTTTTTGCATATAATAAAGTTTTGACCAACTGGTCCGAGACCGAATTGTCGTCCCTTGATTTTCGTTGTTCATAAATATAGTCCCTAGTGTTGACAGTTGGTTACTTGCCATTAATTTTTATACCCCTTCAAAATTTATTTCTCCATGTTTAATGCCTCAAACTGCAAGTTAGGAGGGGGGGGGGGGGTGAAATTACACTGTAAAAAAATTTGGGTCTAGAATTTTAAAGGAAATTAGTGATTTGGTCCAGCTGAAAAAAGGTTAAAAATTAGCACTTCGGACGCTGTCAAAAGATTTCAAGACGCCCTAAACATAAAATTGTCCATATTTTGAGTTAGAGCCCATGAACTTTTCTATAATTTTAATATAATTTGTCCCAAAAGTAGTACAACACACTGTAAAAGTTTCTTTGAGAAAGCGCAGGTGGGATTTTTTTAATTTTCATTTATGTTCTAAAAGAAATGCACTACGAAATGATTGTGGTCTCTGACCTAAGAGGTGAAATCTGTAAATATAGAATCTGTACTTTGGCAACTTCCCTAAATGATTTGATGGTGTCAATTTGTCAAATAGCATGTAACTAAAGGATTTAAACTTTTATTTTATAGAATTTCTGCAAAAATGACCAATTTTGGCATTTTATAGCTTTTTCAATATTGATGCATAAATGGCATCCTGACTTTCATCTGACAGGTTTTCATGTGTCAATATTTGTGTTTCTATGCCTTTATCTAGTTCTTTTTCTTATTTATGAACTCTGAATCTACAGAAAAGAAGATTATCTCAGACAATATGTGCAAAATGTGTTGTATAAATGACCCTTGTCTAACACCCTGTTTGGATAAAGTCAAAAGTGGGGAGCTTGGTACATAAAATTTAAAGTCCATAATAAAGACCTCACTAAATTTGTATCAAAAGCACTTTACAATGTCTATTGTACCTGTTCCATTTCACATAATATCTTTCTTTTCTTCTGTAGGATACCAAGTGGTTTAGATATAAGCCTGTTGAGAATATATTGCATGCAAGTTTTTCCCTAAAAAGGCAAAAATCTTTGTATCAGACCATACTGTTTGTAAGAAAAGTTAATTGCAAGTCTTTTTGTGCTCAGATTTGTTGTATCATGTCACATGAGTATAGAAATGATAAAAAAAGACACTAATTTTTATTGTTGAGCCTGTAACTTTTTTTGCAGAAAGCTCGACATAGGGAAAGTGATCCGGCGGCGGCTACGGCGGTGGCGTTAGCTCACTTCTTAAAAGCTTTATATTTTAGAAGGTGGAAGACCTGGATGCGTCATACTTTGTATATAGATGCTTCATGTTACGAAGTTTCCGTCAGTCACATGTCCAATGTCCTTGACCTCATTTTCATGGTTCAGTGACCACTTGAAAAAAAAGTTCAATTTTTTTGTAATGTTGAATTCTCTCTTATTATAAGTAATAGGATAACTATATTTGATATGTGTGTACCTTGCAAGGTCCTCGTGTCTGTCAGACAGTTTTCACTTGACCTCGACCTCATTTCATGGATCAGTGAACAAGGTTAAGTTTTGGTGGTCAAGTCCATATCTCAGATACTATAAGCAATAGGGCTAGTATATTCGGTGTATGGAAGGACTGTAAGGTGTACATGTCCAACTGGCAGGTGTCATCTGACCTTGACCTCATTTTCATGGTTCAGTGGTTATAGTTAAATTTTTGTGTTTTGGTCTGTTTTTCTCATACCATATGCAATAGGTCTACTATATTTGTTGTATGGAATGATTGTTAAGTGTACATGTCTAGCGGGCAGATGTCATGTGACCTTGACCTCATTTTCATGGTTCAGTGGTCAAAGTTAAGTTTTTGAGTTTTGGTCTTTTTATCTAATGCTATATACCATAGGTCAACTATATTTGGTGTATGGAAATATTTTATGATCTTTATGTCAGTCGAGCATGTTTTATTTAACCGTGACCTCATTTTCACGGTTCATTGCACAGTGTTAAGTTTTTGTGTTTTGGTCTATTTTTCTTAAACTATAAGTAATGTGTCAACTATATATGTTGTATAGAAGCATTGTTAGCTGTACCTGTCTGCCTGGCATGGTTAATCTGACCTGGACCTCTTTTTCAAGGTTCATTGGTCTTTGTTTAGTTATCTTGGTTAATGTTAAGTTTATGTGACAGTTGTAATAAAGCTTAGCTTTATACTTAGGACTATCAACATAATATCAATGATTAGTATAGAAGGCGAGACATTTCAGCGTGTGCACTCTTGTTTCTTATAGCCTCAATATGCATTTTGTAATGTAAATATGTGGCACGCCCTAAATTGACCCTAAATTTTTTCCAGTCTTGCTTGGCCTAAGACCCTTTTAAACTAATATGATATGTTATTTATAACTTTTCTTTCCATTTAAAGTACTTTTAATACATATGTAAGGATTATTTTTAACCAAAAAGCTTCACAAATTTAAAATTGCTGGAAAATATTACATCTTCATGCAAGGCCCCCCTTCATTGAAAAACCTCAATTTTTAGGTGCAGGCTCATATAAATTTGACATTTGAATAATTATGCCAAGTCTGATAAATCAAATGAGTACTCTATTGCTTTTAGAACATGATAAGTTATATATTGAGGCATTTAAAAAGTATTTTTTTGCAATACTTTAATTTTTAAAGCCCCAAATGTTGATAGTTGAAATTTTTCAATTTTAAGGTCAAAATTTTACACGCCAAGATGAGTATAGAACTTAACTTATTGTCTATAATATACATCCTATTGTCATGAAACTTTGTAAGCAGTGTTATAATGCATTAAGCTTTGGTCATACCAAGTTTTATTAAGATTTGTCAACTCTTTCTATCCTATTAGGTCTGAGACCACAATTGTCATCCCTTGATTTTCGTTGTTCATAAATATAGTCCCTAGTGTTGACAGTTGGTTACTTGCCATTAATTTTTATACCCCTTCAAACTTTATTTCTCCATGTTTAATGCCTCAAACTGCAAGTAGGGGGGTAAAATTACACTGTAAAAAAATTTGAGTCCAGAATTTTAAAGGAAAGTAGTGATTTGGTCCAGTTGAAAAAGGTTAAAAATTAGCACTTCGGATGCTGTCAAAAGATTTCAAGATGCCCTAAACATAAAATTGTCCATATTTTGAGTTAGAGCCGATGAACTTTTCTATAATTTTGATATAATTTGTCCCAAAAGTAGTACAACACTGTGTAAAAGTTTCTTTGAGAAAGCGCAGGTGGGATTTTTTTTATTTTCATTCATGTTCTAAAAGAAATGCACTACGAAATAATTGTGGTCTCGGACCAACTAGATAAGATGAAAAATCCCTTTGAAGATTTTGTTTATCTGTGACAACCCTTTCCTTTTGATATCCAGTTTTATATCTATAGGTAGAAAATCCTCCATATTGAATCATGGTATCATGTCAATAAGATTAAAACATTCCTGTCATTATCAAAATTCTTTTCTAAAATAAAAATTCAGATTTCTAAAACTTCCAATTATGAAGACTCATTTTTGATATGGTGCAGATACCGGTAGTAAATCAAACATTTCAACTTATGTACTTATAAATCTTGTGATAAACCAGATGTGTTATTTGTAAAGTACAAAGATCTGTAAGGCTTCACTGTAAGGTTTCACTGTATAATTGATTTAGGAAAACTTTCATTTTTGGTGGAAGAAGACTTCAAGTCTTCTGAAGGCCAATGGTGCCGACTTTAAAATCTTTGAATTCTCCGTATGCCGCATTCGTTTCTGTGTATTACAATTTCATAACAACTTCTGATTCCTGACACCGATTTTTACACATGATTAAGCATCAGAATCATTTAATTTGTAAATTAGGATTGAAAAACAATCACTATCGTAAATATGTACCCGTTTATTTATGTAAATTATTAGATTTCATCTCATCTACATGAACCTTATTTGTTTACTTGTAACCGGATGTTTTTACTGTAGATATTTGAATTACGCATGCTTGAATTCGGATCGGGACAACTCGCCCTGTTTACATGTTCGCCCTTGAAGTTACGAATTTGCAGACAAGAAGATTTTGTTTTTAATAAATAGAAAGGATCTATTTTTCATTAAATTGTTGTCTTTATTCATTGTTTTCCTTTGTCATGTGAATTAGATGCCTTTCTACTTCAAATGGTTTGAATCTATTTATAAAATTATTCAAGACTCAGTTGACAAGAGCAGTACATTGCTGTTGGGAGAATTTAAATGCTCATAGAAGAAGAAATATAATCTAAACTGAATGTACCTCCTTCTGAATAATTTATTGCAATATAAATTTAAATCCCTTTTGACAAGAGAAATCTGACTTTTGTCAGAAATATTTGTTGCACATGTGCAAAGGTAATCACGTGTGGCGGCCATATTGGTTTGTTTACAAATATGTGAATAAGCCCCTAGAACCACAGGGGCTTGTTACAATTGCCGGGTTTACTATCCATACGAACCCCTAAAAAAACACAAGGGAGGAAGCTAATTTGCGACAATGCTTCAAATTATTGTTGTAAATTTTTTCTAAGACTTTCACTTACTTTGTGACCTGAATACATATGTTCCCACTTGAATTATCTCTCCAATGACATATATTTGTTACCTTAAATAACCTCTATAACTATTGTAATCCATAAAACAAACTCGACATTTTTGAAATAGAACGAATCGAGGCCCTACATTTGAAAATGAAAGTACTAAAGCGACACCTATCGGAAAATATATTTTCGGCTCTCTCGGGTGTTTACATAAATGTTATGCTTTTCGGAAGTCTACGGTATTTTTTATTACAATAATGTAAAAATTGGCGGGAATTATTAGGAACATACTGTCTTTCGTCCTCATATTTCGGTAAACTCTCGAGAGAGCCGAAAATATATTTTCCGGTAGGTGTCGCTTTAGTACTTTCATTTTCAAATGTAGGGCCTCGATTCGTTCTATTTCAAAAATGTCGAGTTCGTTTTATGGATTACAATAGTTATAGAGGTTATTTAAGGTAACAAATATATGTCATTGGAGAGATAATTCAAGTGGGAACATATTTATTCAGGTCACAAAGTAAGTGAAAGTCTAAGAAAAAATTTACAACAATAATTTGAAGCATTGTCGCAAATTAGCTTCCTCCCTTGTGTTTTTTTAGGGGTTCGTATGGATAGTAAACCCGGCAATTGTAACAAGCCCCTGTGCTAGAACCATGACCTAAACATAAATAGTCTTCCGGAAACGTAAACTTTATGCAATACTATTTTATCAATCATGATTATTTTCATAAATTTAAATTTGATTATTTAAAAAAAAAGAAATAAAATTATAACAATTACGATTTTAGATTAGAGATTCTACACAGACATGATTTGATCTATTTATAGCCAAATTAGTTTACCTGTGTGAAAATGTAAATAATGGTCTAAATGGATATTAATTTGTTTACTTAACAAGTAAAGACAAACTATGGATGGAAGATAATAATTGACATAAATATTTCAGGACATTTGATTTTGATTTATTTTAATAAATATAGGATTTAAAAACTGCAAGTGCAAACAAATTCTTCTTCTTCTTCTTCTTCTTTTTTTTTTTTTGCTTAAAACTTTACACACTTCTTTGTTATATTAATCTAAACATCTGTATGCTTTTTGGTGATGATTCAAAAAAAAATTTTTCAGTTATTTAGTATTTTGTAAAAAAGGGGGAGGGTTTTTTTACATGTCGCGCCGTATCTCAAAAACAATTAAAACTTTACACACTTCTTTGTTATATTAATCTAAAGATCTGTATACTTTTTGGTTTTGATTTAAAATTTTATTTTAGTGATATTTAGTTTTTTTGAAGAAAAAAAGAGGGGGGGGTTTCATACGTCCCTCCGTATCTCAAAAACAATAAATGGAACAAAGCAGTCTGGGTTAGTGGGGCTGCTTTTATGGTAATTCAAATTACCTTTTATTGCTGCTTTTATAGTAATTCAAACTACCTTTTATTCACCTTCTTCCACCTCAGAGCTATCAGCTCTTTGATCTTGGATATTTGATTTCATGGTTTTGCCAAAGTCATCATACATTCCTATACAGTTATTCCTTGTACATTAGAATTTGTGGTTCCTAGGTTATCATGACATCCAAGAAAATTGGTATTCAACAGATAATGTATCCACAGTAGGCTATTTATACTGCAACTAATTGTGTTTATTTCCTAAATATAGTAACACAGCTATAGTTTGTGCAATGTCAATTTTCTCATGGATCACTTTTTCTACAATCAGAGGTTCATTCAGGGATGATACTAAGTTTGAAATTAAATTTACAATGTAGATAGCTATCAATGTATTAATTTAAGTTGCAGTATAGAAACAATATTAGGTAAATGTCAGAAAAATGTAAACTTTTTTGTATTTGGCACAAAACTGGGGCAGTTTCTCAGTCTCATACAAAAAAGTTTATATTTTTTGACACGACCTTATATTGTATATTTATTACTTTTCATGATACTGCACAAAACAATAAGAACTTTTCATAATCTTTTTTAAATCATTATCTTTTTATAGTCTTTTTCAATGTCTCTAATCTCCTTGATTTTTTGTAATTTTATTGATGTAAATTCTGATTTATATTATGCTTCAGGTGCCTTGGGATCAAGTAGTCAAAATTCTCTAATTCTCACAAAATTTTATTAATTTATTGTGATATGCATTGCATTGCATGATATTATTATTGTTATGATAAACTATTGTTGAATATTATTTTGGTGTTTAATTCTAGAATTTTAACTAGTATACAGGAATCAATTTGCAGCAAACAACCTTTGTGGTCTGTGGGTAGTATGCTCTCCTCAAGGTCCTCAAGTAAATGAGGTCATGGGTTCATTCCCGATAAGGCTTAACCAAAAACTTGAAAATTTGTATTTGCAGCTTTTACTTATAGCATACACAATTTATGAGTAAGAGTGAAAATCCATTGGCTCAGAATCAGAATAATGTGTTTTGGTAGAGTCACATGTCTTCCGGTGGATGGTTACCATGTGAACTAGCAAGCTGAAAATTCAGTCAAGTACATAGCAGGGTTTATTTTCATATCCCATTATCATGTTCTTTCATCAATACACGTTTAATTCGTCACTGATCTTGAAACAGCAATCTGCAGCATGGCTATTACTTGGTGTTTTTTGTCACTGACCTTAAAACTAATCTGCAGCAAGGCTGTTACTTAGTGTTTTTGTCACTGACCTTAAAACTAATCTGCAGCAAGGCTATTACTTAGTGTTTTTGTCACTGACTTTAAAACTAATCTGCAGCAAGGCTATTACTTAGTGTTTTTTGTCACTGAACTTAAAAAAGCAATCTACAGCAAGGCTATTATTTAGTGTTTTTGTCACTGAACTTAAAACAGCAATCTGCAGCAAGGCTATTACTTAGTGTTTTTGTCACTGAACTTAAAACAGCAATCTGCAGCAAGGCTATTACTTAGTGTTTTTGTCACTGACCTTAAAACTAATCTGCAGCAAGGCTATTACTTGCAGCAAGGCTATTACTTAGTGTTTTTGTCACTGACCTTAAAACTAATCTGCAGCAAGGCTATTACTTACTGTTTTTGTCACTGACCTTAAAACTAATCTACAGCAAGGCTATTATTTAGTGTTTTTGTCACTGACCTTAAAACTAATCTGCAGTAAGGCTATTACTTAGTTTTTTTTGTCACTGAACTTAAAACAGCAATCTACAGCAAGGCTATTATTTAGTGTTTTTGTCACTGAACTTAAAACAGCAATCTACAGCAAGGTTATTACTTAGTGTTTTTGTCACTGAACTTAAAACAGCAATCTGCAGCAAGGCTATTACTTAGTGTTTTTGTCACTGAACTTAAAACAGTAATCTGCAGCAAGGCTATTTCTCAGGGTTATTGTCTTTAAACTTAAAACAGTAATCTGCGACAAGGATTTACTTCTTGTTAATGTCTATGAATGTAAAACAGCAATCTGCAGCAAGGTGAAATGGTTGCTCCCATAAAGTTGTGCTAAACACAATGTGTTACGGAGTAATAATTAAGATGATTAACACATGACATACAATTTTGTTGCAAGTCATTACGACACATCTCTTATCTGCTGGCACAACGGACATGAAATCTTCTACCAAACTCTCAGATACATCTTGATAATTTTGAGTTTGAGGACTAAGTAAAATAAGGAGAGTTTATTATATGGGGAGGACATGACAAGTTTTTACTTTCGAGTAATATAACGCAGGGGCGGATGCAGGAATTTTCGAAAGGGGGGGTGCTAACCCAGGGCAAAAGGGGGGGTGCAGGGGGGGTGCAAAACATGTCCCGATACAAATGCATTGATCGGCAAAAATAAAGGGGGGGTGCGCACCCCCGGAACCCCCCCCCCCCCTGGATCCGCCACTGTAACGAGTACCAGGTGGGTGAGCAGGATATTCTCACACTGGCTTTTACAATAGATTAATGTGATGAATTTTTCTTAGTCGAAACCTACAATATAGTATAGTTTACATGATATTTGAGAATGATTTTCGGATATTTTTTATGATAATCTAGACGTGCATAGAACAACAGCTGCAGCTCAGTAATTCTAGCATCATAAGTCGATTGTAGTGTGATTCGGATTTCAGTTGGGGTTACTATGTAAAAAATCAATTAGAATTATCGGCATTGGAAATCTTGATAAAAAAGTAATTCCATGATTGTGTTATGACACATGAGACTACTAACTATAACCAGAGACATATAATACTTATATGTCTCTGCTATAACACAGGTCTCAGATGACATATATATAAAGATTTTCACAATTATTTGCAGTAGTTAACAAATTTAATATAATAAATATTCAACAAATAAAACCATCACAAATTGTTTGATCAGTACCCTGCAGTCATATTACTGACAAATATAAAATATCTTTAAAGCTAAAAATTCGAATCATCTAACGTCATCGATTGGCGGATAAACAATCAAACGCATACAGTCAGCAGTAGCCCCTTGGGATATTGAGACGAATTCATCCATCTTTTCGTATGCAGCTACATGATTATAATGTATGTTGCAAGTTTACGACTAAGATCAAGTTTTCACAAGAAAATGTATTTTTTCCGAAACGAAAATGAAGTACTCAGTAAACATACTAGTACAGAACTTCTTCAACCGAGTTAAATATTGAACGAAACTTGTCTTCCATGTTGTATTCTGTCCTTGGTGCTAACGGGTTTTCCCATTGATTTACATCGTTAAACTGACCTATGTCCATTTCAGTATCAGGATAATTTTCTTCTAGTAACGAAACTTTTTCTTCTGGTGCGGACGATAAACTTGACGCACGCGTAAACGGTACTCTTTGTAAGATACTTTCAGTTTTATCTTTGGTTACTGCTTCAGAATTTGCAAATTTAGAAAAATAAATATCATTGTGTAAACTAGAGAAGTAATCTTCAATCTTTTGTCCTTCTAATGCTGTAGATGTGTATAAATTTTGCATTGTTTTTGGAACATATCCATACATACTTTCAACATTATTTACGTCACTATGAGGTCTCTTAGGACGGTTATTGTCAATAAATAGACTAGGTACTTTCATGTGTGTGAAATTATCACTATGTTTATGTTCATATGGATCGAACGATGATTGTTCACTGTCGCCAAGTGCCGGAGAATGTGGGTCTGTATTAAATATGTCCTGAATACGCCTTCTTTTGTTAGGAACATCATTTTGAGGTGGTTTCTCTGCGGGTTGTGTAGCCTCGTTTACAGTAACGGATTGTGTATCTTGAAAATGTCCAGTATCGTCCAATAACTTCCGCCTTTGTAAAGTTACAACATTCCCTTTATTACGCCTCCTTTGTCTTTGTTTATTTTTAGATTGTCCAGAAGAAAATCTTCTCCGGGGAAAGCAAATCATGTTCCAGAAAGAAGACATATTATGAACTGCCTATGAGTTAATCCTGACTTTCACTGTCAATGTCTAACTTTCAGAATCTATATATCATTTGCTCCGTGTTCAACCTATTAATAAAATATAACAAAAGTTTTAAGAAAAAAACTAAAAGAAATAAAATCATTAAAGACGATATCGAAAAAGGTAAATAAAGATGTCATGCTATGTAATGATATATAAAATGACTTTTATGTTGTTGTATTTTCTCTTTTTATCGCTGTCCCGCATACGTATATCGCACATTCCCCTTTCTTCATCATCAACTCTAAAAATGAGTAAAATATTTGCCACTGAACGTTTAAGTTGACATTTTTATTCAATGACCTATGAATGTTTCTTTAGTTCTGCATGAGGGCTGATTTGTAGTCAGCTGTCGGGTATGTGTTACATAAAGGCAAAACGACGTTAAGATATTCACTTTTTTCATAGAATATTTTTATGGACATATTAGTAGAAGCGTTTTCTGATACGGGCAAGCATTCCACATCTTCTTATCTTTATAGTATGTCGATATTGAAACCCATACAATAAATAAGGCCAAAGAAATAAAAAGTGTAAAAAAATGAATAAAAACAAATTAAGTACAACAGAACTAAAAACCAAACGGTTTAGGCCTATTGTATTTTATCACCATGAACTTTGTTCATTGAACCCGGTCTCTCCATTAATTTATTAGACATAAGTATAACATTTTCTTATTCTTTATGTATCTATGTTATATTAATCCGCTTATTTACAAAAATATGGTTATATTTTTTTTCTTCTCATATTCGTAATATCTTTCAGAAAACGTAATGTATATTCCACTTTGTTGAAAATTGTTTACCGTATCTATGTAAAATTATAATATATATATATATATGATTTAGCATAAACCATGGCGACTGTGTGAATCGAATGTTCGTCTCATGATCACCCGTACTAAAAAATAGTCAATTTAGCAATGCGACTTATAAATTTTACTAGTGTGTTTTTACACAACAACAAAAAAAAAAACAAAGAACTCTGGCTTACCTTATTTTACCTGATGAAATCCGCCATTTTGATGCTGATTTCAAGAGACAAATATCATGATCAACAGAAACATTATCGGAAAAGTGTTGTGTTGAATTATTAATTACTTGGCGCTCAATATTTCATACATCAATACACAAAAGTTGACAATAAATTCTATTTTATATCAATAATGTAAATATTCTGGAAATGAATTACTGATTGAGTTTAACATACATACCTGATACCAGGTATTGAATACTAATACACTGATATACATGTTTATAGACTATATATTTATGAAAGATTTGATTCTTTTGTAGGCTCAAGGACTTTAGGATAAATAGACATTTAACTTTGAATATAAAGAAAAAATTACATAAAAATCCTTTCAAATATATTTGTATTTCTGATCGGCTCCTTTGGGTCTACTTAATTGTTCAAATCAATTTTTAAGTGCTCCTTATAATTCAATGACCGTTATACTTTTTTTCGTGGATTCCAGGTTATTATAGTGAGCCTGCGAAGGAACCAAACTATACAAGAATTATAAAAAAAAATGTGGTTTGATCATTGTAATTTCAATTGAGACAACTCTCCACCAGAGACCAAATTTAGACGTTTAAGTTTTAAAACAACTATTGGTCATCGTAAGGTCAACAAGCATACCGACACCGCTATAGTCATAGCTATAAGAGGCCCAGAAATGACAAATGCCGGAAAAATGATTCAAACGAGAAAACTACCGGCCTGATTTGTGTAGTAACAATACACGAAAAATAGATACGATATACAGTAACAACTTCCAATGTATTACCCCCCCCCCTTTCCCCCCCCCCCCCACACACACACAAGTTTCACTTTTCACACTAGCCCTACCTTATTTTGATAGTCATGTCATCAGTAAGGCTAGCGTATCTTGGCACAGACTATAAAGAGTTATATATATTGGTATAAAATCAGAAAAATGGGGGAAAACAATTCATTGTTGTTTTTACTTTCCGTCTTCATAATTTGTTAAAGACAGGTGAAAATAAAAAATTCTAACTTATAATTGATATTAAACTGAATGATGCCATGACGAAAAACGAAAAGACAAATAACAGTGCACGAAACATGCACTACATAGAAAACTAAACACTGAGCAGTCAGAACTTGTTTATTTACATCGATGTGAAGTTAAATAAGTGTCCCATTAACTTTTTATAAATAAAAGGGGAACGGATACAAATCAAACGACACATGTCATCATAAGCTGACCTCGCACGGGTCAGCATACATAAGTTATCCTCAACATAAAACAAATACTCTGTAAACTTACCCAAATATGGAAAATTTGTGAATAAATTTATCAAAAAACTGAAATTACCCAAAACAAGGATTTGTATAATAGTATACAAATACTTGCCCAAAACAAACTATAAATAGAAATAGAAATATAGCAAACTAAACCTTTGTCGTGTAGATTTACAAATAATTATAATATGTACTATGTTATTTTCATATACTATTACGGGGGCGTTTAACTACTACCCATTGGGGACTTGCGTGGACGGCTATGTTATTCACCTTTTTTATTTAAAATTAATCAAAGAGTTTCACACATTTTTTCGATCTGTCCCCAAGGCTTATAGATCAAATGAAGTTTTAATTTATAGTTTTAAAAAAAATGTTACTGCTGCTTGATAACATTAGGTAATTTCGTGTGATAAAATTACAATGAGATATTCCGGCAGTAAACTGCGATTTTTAACTTTATAGGTACATATATTATGAGAATTCTATAACTCAATCATCTTAAGTAATATAAATTTTGACTAATTTATCAATTCTGGTCCTAATTTATGTACATGTATTTGTATATATGAATTACCATTTTTTTCAATGTTTACACTAACATCCCGTTATTCATTCAATAGAAACTCTGAAGTGGTCAGTTACTTATCAATAGGAAAAAAAGAATATTTACCTATATTTTTGAAAATTAGCATGTACTGACTCACCTGAATTATTCAAACGTCTGAATTTACTCTCCTTTCTTAAATTTACAAAAAATCAAAATGTCCTTCCAAGTAAACAGAATGTGTATCAAGATTTAGATTGTTGATATAATATAGCTATTTCTACACAGTATTTGTATTATGACGACATTTTTATTCATGGATATTTATTAAATGTCTCGAGGGTTTCGAATCTTTTTAATATATTCATTGATCCGTACCACACATAAAGAGGATTTAACTAGAAGTTATTTCGGTCAATGAAATTGTTTTTAACTTCACGGATCATGTTTCCTTTTTTTTTTTTTTAATTTATTTATATCACTTGTATATTGTGACGTCATATATATAACGGATTAACAATTTTCGTTGTTTTCGTCCAATCCGTACTAAACAAAAAGTATATATGACATAATTTAAAGTTTCATCTCTTAATGCTTCAAGAACATAAACAACTGTGTGATTTTAAGCTGCTTAAAAATGCAGTTAAATGATGAAGATTAGATGTATGTACATATATATCACCGCATTAAGTAATCGGGTTTAAAAAAGAAAAAAAGTTAGTGTAAGCATTTCACGAAACTCAAAGGACAATTTTACAGTATTTCAGTGTCTACTTGAATAACAGTATTGCAGCTTCATATGGGTACTAATTCATTTCTTACCAGATCGTATCAGTCTGTCTGAATTTGTTGGTCTTCTTCCTTTTCTCCTCCTCTTTTCTTCTTAGGTTATGGTTTTATTTATCATACAAGCCAGAAAATTTCCTGGCTATCAAATAAAATTTCAAGTCGATATAAAGTTAAACAAATTTGATAAACGCTCCAACAAAATGATTTAAAAGATGTTATAATATTTGTGGCCGGTGTTGACGCACATTTCCAAAAACTGACTATAAATTATTTTTAAGAAGTACATAAAACGTAATAATAAAATTAACATGTTGCTAGGGATTAAGTCATTAATGTTGCTAGGGATTAAGTAATTAATGTTCATTGTCATCAATTGTCGCTGACACGTAGAATGGAAACGAAATCAATTATTGGATTAGTAAAAACATACATTTTTAAACCAAAAGACAATTAAATTGAAAACAAGTATGTTCTAGCCTTGATGATTTATATCGTAGAGAACGTACAATGATAATGGAATAATGTGCATAAAATTGCTTTATCTTTTCCAGATAGAATCAAGTGTAGATCTTATAAAATTGCTTTCTCTTTTCCAGATAGAATCAAGTGTAGATTCATCCTTATTTCTTATAAAATTGCTTTCTCTTTTCCAGATAGAATCAAGTGTAGATTCATCCTTATTTCTTAAAAAATGCTTTCTCTTTTCAAGATAGAATCAAGTGTAGATTCATCCTTTTTTCTTATAAAATTGCTTTCTATTTTCCAAATAAAATCAAGTGTAGATTCATCCTTATCTCTTATTTTGATATAAGTTGTTGTTTGCCACAATGCCGGATGATGGTATCCATGATATTCCTGGTCTTTCAGTATGTATTCTGTCTATCTTTTAATGGTAGCCATCACATATTGCACTTGTCTTTTCTCTGTTTGTTTCAACAGCATTTATTTCCACGATTAACCAAAAATATAAATGCAACAGTGGCGGATCCAGAGGGGGGGTTCCGGGGGTCCGCACCCCCCCTTTATTTTGGCCGATCAATGCATTTGAATCGGGACATATGTTTGCACCCCCCCCCTGCACCCCCCCTTTGCCCTGGGCTAGCACCCCCCCTTTCGAAAATTCCTGCATCCGCCACTGTGCAAACAAATAAATTACTGTTCATTATTCTAGTATGGTTAGTTGTTAATTTCCTTATCATCTGTTCTTTTGTAAAGAATTGTCCTATTTTTTATAAGTATATTATTCAACCAAGCAGGTTTTCGCTAAAAAGGGATATCGAAAATGCAGGCGAACGAATTAATATTACGCTAAAATAGGTTCTAGTATCTGCGCCAAATTTTTCCCTTTTAGTTCATTTTTTCTCTCGCTTAAATGTCCTGCACCAGAAAGATGATAGTCCAAATAATTGGTATGTTTTTCGTATGGTCATAGTAACAATACATCGACATGGGTGTCGTAAGTTTGGTGTTAAATGCTCACCAAAAAACAGCAACAATTTGCGGTCTACAACGTGATGATTTATTTCGACGATTTGTTGTATTTTTTCACCTGGTACACCACTTTGATTAATGTATAATAAACAATAAAACGATGTTACTGACCCCACCATTATTTTATATCATTCAAACTAAAAAAATTGTACCAACAACATATAGTTTTTTTCCAATTAAATCTATGTATTTGAAATTTGCTGATTTTAAGACAAGTTTTAGAACGTTTTTAGCCGATTTGATATGCTTTCTATATATATACAGATCTATTTAAGTTCAACAAGGCAAGTTGTATTTTAAATTTTAAGAAAATCTGAGACTTAGTTCAATTACTGTAACTTGACTCTAAACTAAAATTAGTTGAAATAACAATGAGCAAAAAAAATTGTAAAAATGATCTTTCTGCTTGTTATGAGAACATGTTCCTATTTCGTACAGATATAATTAATACTTCCATGATTGTACCAAATTCATATTAGTTTTGTATTTTTCTCATATATCAAAACATAGATTGTATTGTATTATATGTCTCTAGACAAAGAAACAGAACCAGTTTAAGATTTTGACACTATACACTTGGCCGACAAATTTGAAGCGGAATACTATATACTGACACATACAGCAATATCCAATCACATCAGAGACTTGTATAAATCGAGAACCAATTTAAATGTGTGATAATTGAGACAATCACAAACAAAATGAGAATTGTCTCTACATTTTCACACCACATGAATGGAACAGAATGAACAATGGCAATTAACGGCCGGCAGTTACAAATTTGTTGTGTAAAAAAAACATGTCAAAGAACATGATTTTTTGCCTTAAGATAAATCATTTGTACCGGAAATATAATGACAAGTATATAATAAGTGGCACACTAATTGGTGAATCGATTATAATTTTTTTTGGAATCTAAATTATTTGAAACACTTATTTCTTTTTGGGACTTGACAGGTCCGCGTTCAGTATTTTAGCATACCCATAATAAAACTGGTATCCTGTCTTCATAATATTTACCAGTCACAGCCTTGCCCTTGTGAAATTATAAAAATATCCTCTGTAACAACTCACTTATTGCAACTAAGGTACTTTAAACAGAAATAGTTGTTATCCCTTATGATTGAGGGACAAGTCAGGAAATATCATATTTACTGTTTTACGCAGCGTGGCCGGGTACAAGTCAAATCGCCACCCGGTCAAATCGGCACCCACAGAAAAAGTCAAATCGGCACCTTGTTAAATCGGCATCTAGTCAAATCGGCACCTATTTAAAGTCAATTGGGTATCCAATAATATTTGATATAATATATGGGACTGGGACTATTATGCTAAGTTAGTTAAGTATACTAGCATAATAGTCCCAGATATATATAAATAATTCTAAAAATGTATAAATCCAATCATGATCTATTTTGGGGGTTGGAATTTATCATGCATTACATGTTAAAAAGCATAAAAAATGTGTTTTTATATGAATATATAGCAAAAAAATGCAGGTGACCAATACTTTTAGCCAGGTACTGTATATTAAACAAAGGAGTAGGTCCAGTAAGACCACTTTTTGGCCCCAAAATATAGCAGTTTTACAAAATTGTTAAAATGTAAACTTTGAGTTATTTATTAAACAGTAGAATGCTCCTGCTACATAAACATGGGCTGTTTTTGACAATACAATGCACATATTTCGAGTACTATCACCATTAAGTCATGCTAAATTACTGAAATCGTCGCAATTCTATCATTTTTGTTAAATTTTAGACGGTTTTCGTGTAAAACGAAAGTGACCGCATTCGTGTTCATCCTAAATATTGAAATGTTAGTTGTATTTTATGATAATACATATCATATATAAAGGTAAAGGATGAACACGGATGCGGCCACTTTCATTTTTGACAAAAACCATCTGAAAAGAGACATTTTTCGGCATATTTTGTAGATTTTTTTTTATTTGAGCTTGAATCAGATCGTTTTTAATGACGAAATCAGTGAAAATCTTTCACAAAAACTAATTGATTCAAATGAAATAGACACTTTAGTGTTTAAAAATGGGTCAAAATCTTTCATCAGATGAACTTGAAATTTGAGGCCAAAATCGGTCCTTACCGGACCTACTCCTTTAACATGGGTGCTGAATTGACTACATCAAGTGCCAATTTGACTATACTGGGTGCCGATTCGACTAGAATTCGCGTGGCCTATATTTATATTTATTGACAAAAACACAAAAATAATCAACAAGACAACAGATCACTGACATTCAAACTTTAAACTGTCCGTAAAATTCCAAACCTTCTTGTTGTTAAAATTCCCTGCTGTATCAATTCAATTCAATTCAATTCAATTCAATAAATTCAATTCAATATTGGAAAGAGCACAATAGAGGCGTGATCCAAATACAGACAATTATAATATTAAAACAACATATAAATGAAATAAAGATGCATTTAAAAACAAGTCATAAGACAATTCTATGTATGTCATTACATTATAAACTGATATTGATACCGTAAACTTATACATAAGTATTATTCTAGATTTTCATAAATTTACTTAAAACACACACTATAAGATATATATGTATATGCACGAACTACTGTAAAAGATCATTACCTGATGAAATGGTATGGTGGTCTCTCAAATCAAGAGCTTCTTCAATTTAAAAAAATCTGAAAAACTATTAGGCTACTTTTTTTGGTGGAAGAAGACTTCAAGTCTTCTGAAGACCTATGGTGCCGACTTTAAAATCATTGAACCTCTGTATGCCGCATCCGTTTCTATGCATTACAATTTCAAAACAACTTCCAATTCTCGACACCAATTTTTACACATGATTAAGCATCTGAATCATTTAATTTGTAAGTTAGGATAGAAAAACAATCACTATGGTAAATATGTCCCCTTTTATTTATGTAAATAATTAGATTTCATCTCATCTACATGAACATTGTTTGTTTACTTGTAACCAGATGTTTTTAATGTATAGATATTTGTAGTACGCATGCATGAATTTGGTATCGGGTCGACTCGTCCTATTTACATGTTCGCCCTTGGTCTGTTCTTCCGGAGTTCTTTCGACCATATAGTATGTTCCCCCTGTGCTCATTCTCTTCACTCTTATCAAGGACGTTTTATAATACGTCCTTGAATTTATTAAAAAATATTGATATTAAGGGTATCGTTAAAAAAACCTCTATATAACACAATTTACTGAAAATCATCTGTTCCTTATTTTGTTCCCAAGATAAAATAATTGTGTTCAGCCAATCAAATTCTGTGTTTCTCATGATCAAAATAATAAGCCAATCAAAAACGTTTTCTCTGAAGATTATTCTAACATGCTAGATTTTGAACTTTGTTGTTTTCATCTAGTTGTAAAATCGTGAACATTGCACTGCCGCAGGTGAATTTTTATCTGCAAAGAGTGTTCTTACACAGCTTAAGGATAAAAGCATGGCTGATTGACAAAATTCAATGATGCAGTACCACCATAAAGATAATACACCTTATCGCTATTTGTCCGCCATTACTGGATATCACACAGGTTCCCGTAAAATCTTGATGTCAGAAAACAAAATTTCTGATGCCACAATGAAAAAGTGATTGTTGTGTGCGTCAAAAGTTCAAGTGGCCGGGTCAGCTGGGATTAGCGATAAGGTGTATACCATAAAGATAATACTGAATAGTAGTTTTTTCACTAATTTATTGACAAAATACGTTATTTTTGTATTCAATTAACATGATTAAAGCACAATGTACTATTCTTTTTTCCACAAAGACCAACAAACAGGTTGCCCCCCCCCCCCCATTAAATGAAGGACTGTCCCTAAATCAAGGGGTCATTTTACTGTTGAAAAAAAAAGAAAGAAAATTTTTAAGATTTTTAACTCAAAAGTGGGAAAATTCATTATATTTGTAACAACTTTTCTATATGAGGGGTCAAGTTAATAAAGAAGATATAAGTTTAGAAACATCACAAAATTCTTTTAACATGTTTTGACCATTTAATACTTGATAGTCCAAATAATTATGACATCTTGAAAGGCTATTATATTTTTTTTTAACGCCTTACAACATGTACAAGAAGGCGTCAAATAAAAATTTAAAATAGCCTTCCAAGACGTCATAATTATTCGGACTAAGTTCTTGGGGAAAGTTTCATCAAATAATATGAATATAAAGGTGTTCATTTTTTACAGTGGGTTGTTATGTTCTTTCAATGAGGGTTACTCCTCATTTGGAGTGTTGTTCCCAACCTGTAAAAGGGTCATCTTCGTGCATAACTCAAAATTGGAAATTTCAACAAGCATCATATATTCTTATAAAACAAGAAAAAAAAACCTGGTCTGCTAGCTACATGTTCTATTGATTTAATAACTAGAATCATGCAAACAGACTTAAGAAAAAGGCATGTAAGCTCATCATACAAATATGACACTTTTTCTAGACAATCCAGATCGTGCAAAATACTTTGCTAAAAATTGTAACCTTAAAAATTGATGTCACGCACTAAAAACCCCCATGGGAACTTTCAAAAGTTGGCAGGTATGTAACAAGTTTTACTATTTTTATGCCCCAATTATGGGCATTATGTTTTCTGGTCTGTCAGTCCGTCCTGCTTCAGGTTAAAGTTTATGGTCTAGGTAGTTTTTGATGAAGTCGAAATCCAATTAATCAACATGAAACTTAGTACACATGTGTTCCTTATATGATCTTTCTAACTTTACTGCCAAATTAAAGATTTTACCTTATTTTCACGGTCCACTGAACACAGAAAATGATTGTACGTATGGGAAATGCATCATTTTTATACGACCGCAAAATTTGAAAAATTTTTCGTCGTATATTGCTATCACGTTGGCGTCGTCGTCTGCGTCGTCGTTGTCGTCGTCGTCGTCCGAATACTTTTAGTTTTCGCACTCTAACTTTAGTAAAAGTGAATGGAAATCTATGAAATTTTAACAGAAGGTTTATGACCACAAAAGGAAGGTTGGTATTGATTTTGGGAGTTTTGGTCCCAACATTTTAGGAATAAGGGGCCAAAAAGGGCCCAAATAAGCATTTTCTTGGTTTTCGCACTATAACTTTAGTTTAAGTTAATAGAAATTTATGAAATTTTGACACAAGGTTTATGACCACAAAAGAACGGTTGGGATTGATTTTGGGAGTTTTGGTTTCAACAGTTTAGGAATTAGGGGCCAAAAAAGGGCCCAAATAAGCATTATTCTTGGTTTTCGCACAATAACTTTAGTTTAAGTAAATAGAAATCAATGAAATTTAAACACAATGTTAATGACTACAAAAGGAAGGTTGGTATTGATTTTGGGAGTTTAGGTCCCAACAGTTTAGGAATTAGGGGCCAAAAAGGGACCCAAATAAGCATTTTTCTTGGTTTTCGCACCATAACGTTAGTATAAGTAAATAGAAATCTATGAAATTTAAACACAAGGTTTATGACCATAAAAGGAAGGTTGGTATTGATTTTGGGAGTTTTGGTCCCAACATAATAAGGGGCCCAAAGGGTCCAAAATTAAACTTTGTTTGATTTCATCAAAATTGAATAATTGGGGTTCTTTGATATGCCGAATCTAACTGTCATGACTGTGTATGTAGATTCTTAACTTTTGGTCCCATTTTCAAATTGGTCTACATTAAGGTCCAAAGGGTCCAAAATTAAACTTAGTTTGATTTTGACAAAAAATGAATCAGTTAGGTTCTTTGATATGCTGAATCTAAAAATGTACTTAGATTCTTGATTATTGGCCCAGTTTTCAAGTTGGTCCAAATCGGGGTCCAAAATTAAACTTTGTTTGATTTCATCAAAAATTGAATAAATGGGGTTCTTTGATATACCAAATCTAACTGTGTATGTAGATTCTTCATTTTTGGTCCTGTTTTCAAATTGGTCTACACTAAAGTCCAAAGGGTCCAAAATTAAACTTAGTCTGATTTTAACAAAAATTGAAATCTTGGGGTTCTTTGATATGCTGAATCCAAAAATGTACTTAGATTTTTTATTATGGGCCCAGTTTTCAAGTTGGTCCAAATCAGGATCTAAAATTATTATATTAAGTATTGTGCAATAGCAAGTCTTTTCAATTGCACAGTATTGCGCAATGGCAAGAAATATCTAATTGCACAATATTGTGAAATAGCAAATTTTTTTTTAATTAGAGTTATCTTTCTTTGTCCAGAATAGTAAGCAAGAAATATCTAATTGCAAAATATTGTGCAATAGCAAGATTTTTTTTTAATTGGAGTTATCTTTCTTTGTCCAGAATCAACTTAAATCTTTGTTATATACAATATACAATGTATATTCACTTTTTACTACCAACTGATAAATTAAAATAATCTTTACCATTCAGTGATAACAAGCAGTTTTTTTACATCTTAATATTTTATGATGTATTTAAATGAGTAGTTATTGTTGCAAACTCCATTAGAAATTTTAATTGAGATTAGTTTTGGAATAAGGGAAAGGGGGATGTGATTAAAAAAATTGGGTTCAATTTTTCTCATTTGAATTTCATAAATAAAAAAGAAAATTTCTTCAAACATTTTTTTGAGAGGATTAATATTCAACAGCATAGTGAATTGCTCTAAGAGAAAACAAAAATTTTAAGTTCATTAGAACACATTCATTCTGTGTCAGAAACCTATGCTGTGTCAACTATCTAATCACAATCCAAATTTAGAGCTGAATCCAGCTTGAATGTTGTGTCCATACTTGCCCCAACCGTTCAGGGTTCAACCTCTGCGGTCGTATAAAGCTACGCCCTGCGGAGCATCTGGTTTGTCCATGTACTTATGACACATTCTTGTTTGAAGAAAAAAAAAATGTCATAACGATAATGGAACAAAGCAGGCTGGGTTAGTGGGGCTGCTTTTATGGTAATTCAAGTTACCTTTTATTCACCTTCTTCCACCTCAGAGCTATCAGCTCTTTGATTTATACACTTTTATTATATACATGTATTATAATCTCATTAAGTACGTCATAATTTTATGAATGTTCTCAACTCTGAAAAATAATAGACAATCAAATACAAAAGTAAGACATATTTTTTCCCAAATTTGCTTCTGCTTTCAAAGATGCACAATATCTTGTTTATTTGTGTTATGTAGTTTCTGTCTCATTGGGGGTATATTCAACACCTCTTTTTATTCATTAAACATGTTTATTGACCCTAAAGAACAAAACTTGACCTTGACCATTCCAGTGGTGCTACATTTGAAGATTGTCATGATGATTTTAGGGAAATACAATATCTTTTCTTTCATTCCATGAACATGTATGTATTTTCTTGTTTTAGGTATAACATATAAAAAGAAGATATGGTATAATACTGCAACCAATATGTCTGTGTCCCTGTTACAATGTATGAGCAGATTGGGACCATTTCGATGCTGTGGCTACAATGGAAAACTAGTCCAAACATTGGTAAGTAAGGTTTATATTTTGCTTTTGTATTTATCTACAATCTACTGGTAAGGTGTTTCATTCACAGCATACAAACATGAACCTGAATCTATGGTGTTTGATCCACAACACACATATATTACTAAATGTATGCTAACCTGTAGTTGTTAATGTCTGTGTCATTTTGGTCTCTTGTTGACAGTTGTCTCATTGGCAATCATACCACATCTTCTTTTTTATAAGCTGTTCACAACAGCAAATTAACATCTACCTGAATCTAAGCTGTTTCATTCACAGCACAAACTTGAACCTGAATCTCTAACTGAATTATCCATAGCACACACACATGAACCTGGATCTAATATGTTTCTTCCCTATAGCACACAATCATGAACATATAAGATGAGTTGACTACAGCACAAAACATGAACCTGAATCTCTGGCAGTTGTCTCTGAATTTTTTTCACCTATAAAAGTCTTTATGTAAAATAAATTCAGAGACAAACTACATTTTGTACCTGTGAGACCTAAATCTATTTTTAAAAGTTGTTTCATCTGCAGCACTAGAACATGAACATGAACCTGAAGCCTTTTCATTCACAGCATGCACAGCATGCACCCAAACATGAACCTTAATTTTAGGTATTTCATTCAGAGTGAGCAAACTTGAAACTGAATCTCAACCTTCTTCATTCACAGAACTAAAACATGACTTAAGAGTTTCAATCACAGCACAGTAATTTGAAGCTACATATGTAAATATAAGGTGTTCCGTTCATGGCACACAAACTTAAACTTAAAGCTGAGGCAATTAATTTACAGTGCAGAATCTTGAACCTGAATCAAAGGTGTTTCTTCCACAACACACTTGCATGAATCTTAATTAATCTGATTCTTCTAGAGCACATCAACATGAACCTTAATATAAGCCTATTTGTCCACAGCACATCAACATTAATTTGAATCATACACAAATTTATTGCCTGAAAGATTTGACTGCATATTAATACCTGCCAACAGTGATATATAATATTCTCTGATTCTATCATCTATGGAAATTTATCCCTTAAAATTTAATCAACATGTGGTTGCCAGTGATCTCAAAAGATCATTTGATGATTTTAAGGGTCATAACCTTTTTAGATAACTGGATGAATCAAAATATGCTAACAGGTGTCAATGAAATTGACAACTTCGTGGAATGTAAAAGACATTCGAAGGGGATTTTCTTTTAACAAAAAAGAAAATTTATGTTTTAATCATTAGAGAAACAGATTCTTGCATTGTTACTCATGGATTATCAGATTTATCCAATCTCAATAGTTAAATTATAAATCTTAAAGTCCTCGCCGAGGCTCTGACTTTAAAATTGATAATTTAACTATCTTGATTGGATAAATCCGATAATCCACTGGTATCAATGTAAGAATCTATATTTATCAAAATTAATTATGAAAAAATAAAGAAAGAAAGAACCAGTTCAGCAGGGAGTCTAGTAAAGAATATTGTTCAGTTATATTTATTAATTGTATTTTTCAAATACCATTATAAATGTACTACCAAATTTATAATAGCCTAGTTGTCAGTTTGTTTTAGATTTATGAGTTTGACTGTCCCTTTGGTATCTTTCGTCCCTCTTTTAGTAGAAATGTTATATTTTTTAGATTAATCTGAAGTCTGACAACCTGTTTTGGGGACTGAATCATGAACATGAACAAAACAGGCTGTTAATGTCAAAGAAATGTTAGCATGTCAGACAAAATGTTAAATAGAAAATAAATATGGAGTTATCTTTTTTTTTTCAGAATAAAATCAAGTGGCTTCCTGTTCAGACAGTTACAGTGGTTCCAAGAAAACAATATGTAACCCTGAGGAATAAAATTCTATGTGAAAAAGACAAAATACTGCTAATTAATTGTAAACATTTACATGTAATACCTGATGAACCAAGATCTAAGGGTCGTCAAGAAAAAGACAAGGTACCACATGACTTTGTTTTTATATTTCAAAGCTCTTATGAAAATTATATAAAGATAATTGGATTTATTGTACCATTATTGTCCTATTTAGTAGGTACAACAATTTTTGATATTCAAAGTCGATTTACTGATCCAGAAAAAGAAAAAGTATTCATTGACAAAAAGAATGTTCCATTTGTCATTGGATGTTCAGCTTTCGCCATTATTTTAATTACTTGCCTTACTAAAGTCTACAGATTTACAATGTTCAGAATGTATAAGCATATAGATTCTGATTTATTTATTGGTGTTGTTCCAAGATGGTTCCTTTGGACGAAGAATTTTACATTTCGTCCCGCTGATATAAAACGTTTTCCACCATCAGGCTATATTCGTTTTGTTAGAGGAGATGTACAGATTAAAGGAAGACCCTTCGTTTTAGACTTTGCTGAATTTGCACTACCAAAATATTATAATGAGATGGTAGGATATGATGTGGAGGCTAGTGGTAGAAAATTTGAAGAAGATGTAATAATTGAAAAATTTAAAAGGAGAAAATAAACTTAAAACATTTGAAAGTCTTCTGAATTGTGCTTGCCATGTGATTAAAAAATACATGGAATATTAATAATTATATATCTAATGCTTTTAAAATTCTATGCTGATAATTATTATTGTTATTACTGGTATGTAGATATAAGAAGATGTGATATGATGGCCAACGAGACAACTCTCCATCCAAGTCACATTTTGTAAAAGTAAACCATTATAGGTAAAGATATGGTCTTCAACATGAAGCCTTACCTATTACCAAACAGCAAGCTATAAAGGGCCCCATGAATGACTAGTAAAAAAAACACACACAAACAGGAAAACCAACAGTCTAATCTATATAAAAAAATAACAAGAAACGAGAAAAACTTGTGAACCACATCAACAAACAACAACCACTAAATACAGATTCCAAACTTAGGACAGGTGCAAACAAATGCAGATGTCCAGATTCCAAGGTATTAAGAAAAGAGGTAGTACAAATTTCTCCTGCATTTACATCACACTAGAACCATTTTCAAAAAATCTATCAATTTTTCTTGAATACACAGTATTATAGCTCCTGTATATATTTAGAGATTTTGACAATATTATGGCCTTCTCAATATTGACCAAAAATGATAGCCCAAATCCACGATTATTACAGATTTTGGCAAATTTTGCGTATTTATCCCAAATACTTAAAGATTGACATAGATATAAGAAGATGTGGTATGAGTGCCAAAGAGTTAAACTCTCAATCCAAGTCACAAGTTGTAAAAAGTAATCCATTATAGGTCGAAAGTACAGCATTCAACACAGAGCCTTGGCTCAACCAAACAGCAAGCTACATGTATAAATGGCCCAACAATGACTAGTGTGAAAACATTCAAACAGGAAAACCAACGGTCAAATCTATGAGAAAAAATAAATACTTATGTACCACATCAAGAAAACGACTACCACTGAAAAAACAGGTTACAGACTTAGGACAGGTGCAAACAAATTTATACATTGTTTTTAACCAAATCCATATGCCTTGCCAGTATGATTTATGGTGAATCATCAGTATAGATTTCCTTTAAGGATGTACTTAGGTGAGGTTATGTAAAACTTAAGAAATTAAGAAATTAAAATTGATACACTAAGCTGGTAGAGCATCAATTAAGGATAAAGATAAGCTAAAAATATTGATAGGTCATGGACCTCCTTTTCGAGATATTTGAGATTTAAAATATGGCGGGAAAAGGCTGACTCGAACTTTTACCTTATATTTGCATTGGTATAATTTGGGTCTCAAAACAAAAGAAAGAAAATTAAGAATCTTCTAAAATTTTTGTAAATGACCCTTCATGAGCTATTAAGTCTTATATGAAAAAATAAATGGGTGTTATGGGGCAAAATATTTTACAGTGTATAGTATGGAAAAACACCAAGGAATACGAATATTTGACACAAATTCCAATACTTCACCTAAGTACATCCTTAATAGCATTTCCTAATACATTATCAAATTATAGATATTACCATGTCTTTTTCAAAAATATAATAAAAAGTATGGGTCACCATGCTAATTTTCAAGCTACAAGTCTTGCAATATTGCCCAAATTTGTATAGATTCTTCATGAAAAAAAACCCTTTGTTTGTAAATAAAAAAGAAATCAAGACTGTCTATGAGAAAGAGTTGAAATAGATTAAAGTAGATAAGTTTTATAATATTCTATATTAACGAAAATAAGAAGGAAAATGTTCTAAATATTTACATATTTAAGCAAAGATCTAGACTGATTGTGCAAATAGAAATATATAAAAAGTTTTGCTTTTTTGTCAATCTATTTTAATTTTCAGTATATCATTTATGAATTGAAATAACTGTCAAACATGCACTTTACTAGTTAATAAGAAATCTCTACATAAGCAAAGCATGCACACTTAAATTGATATTGTAATAAAAGAAATGTAGTACATCCAATAAGTATTGAAAATAAACTTCAAAAAGCGTTACAAGTGTAGCAAAACCAGTGCCTTGATTTTGGTTCATATTTTTATCTTGCACAAGACATATTCTGCCAATGTAGACATGAACTGCAGATAATTCTTTTGAGGAAATAACTTTACTAGCAAATGGATGAAGTGTTGGGGTCTGTGTGCCATAAACAGTACTTGATTAAACCATAGACTAGATCGCTATTAAGGTGGTATGGGAGTCTAAAATAAAAATGATAGAATTTATTTATACTTTGCCAAAATGTAATATCTATTGATATATGTTGAAATATATAAAAAAAAATGATAGGTCACCGCTCATTTTCTCAAGCTATAGGACGCGACAAAATGACACATTTTGTAAGGATTATACAGGAAAAAACACCATTGTGTGGTTAGAAACTAAACAAAATGATAGAATTGTTAAATACTTAAGGAAAAGATAGCTTTCAGACAATGCTTTGAGAATTTCAAAAGAAAAGATAGGGTCACCGTGAGTTTTTTCCGGCTAAAATACAAAATAGGAAAATTCCATGTAGAATCCTTCAGAAAATGCACTATTGTAGAGTTACCTCCCCTTAAAATGGCAATTTAAAAAAAAAAATAAAAAACAAACAAAAATAATCAACATTTGCAAAAATATTAATATTTATAAGTTATATTCTTATTAATTGGTTCTTTTAAATGAAAATTCATATTAAATATCTGCATTCCTGCATCCAATTTTGCTAACTTGATAGAAAATCTGGACCTTTGGTTCACGGTTTTTTACAATCCAAGATGGAGGAAGACACCCATACCACCTTAAAGGTTTTGTATGGTGCTCTAGTTTTCACAAAATAATGCTTGGACCACGATTTCACAGTTGCACATATTTGTCCTCTTCAAAGAGCTCCAAAACGCGTTAGCTCATTATATGAGTCAGCATAGCGTATATTTCATTTTTTTTTTAAACATCATTTTCAAAATTCATGCAAAAAATCTGAAATAAAACCAGCAAAAAGGCAAAACTCTACATGTCTCGTTATTTTGACGAAGCTGGCAGAATAGCACTTAGAGGCTATTTTGCAGGAGTACTGCCAAATAAATTGGGGAGTAAATGGTTATAGAAATAACAAGAAGGATGTCTATGATATAAATGGATCTATTAGTAGGAAAGGTATCTAAAAATGTTCACTGATTTAGCCTGGCAAATATGTCTTATTTACGATTCTTACTGGCTGAAAACTGTTGACATAACAAGTGCTAGTTCAAGGTGAAGTAGATGGTAAAAACTTCCCGAATAGAGTTAAAAGGACTTAATAAGGGGTTGCATGTGATGGTGGCCATATTAAAAAAATTGAACAAGCTACAGAATGCAAAACAGAGACTTCTCAATTTGTAAATCGTAGTGAATATCAGTTTGATATTTTTAAATGTGTAATGGAATAAATTTAAATCACGTACAGAAGATTGTCTTTTGCCACAAAGAACATTTTATAACGACAGTTTTCTCTCATTTCTATCATATTGTGCTGGTTTATACCGATGATAAGTGTTTAATTCTGCAGTTGTTGGCGTTTTAGGGAAACTCATTGTATTTAAGTCACAGGCACTTGTTCCTATTCATGGGAAGGTCGACTATCGATTTATATGGATAGTCTACAAATTAGTGTAATTAGAATTAGATCGCCACAGTTGCTCCTTGTTCTCATTTTGTAGTTTTGAGATGTGAATTGAATTCGTTATTTGTAAATATCCTTCTGCCATATTAAGACACAACACAACCTTTGCTGTTTTATAAATTTAAGACATATTTAAACCGAGTTGACCTGCATTTGAGCAAATTACGACCCTCCCTCGTCAGAAAAATTATAACAATTTGAGCCATATAATCATGCTCGAAAGTTTTATGACCGTGAGGCCTGGGGTTGAAGTCATAACACTTTGCTCAGAGCTTGGAGCCGACAAAAATCATGCTCGAAACATGAAATCCAGCAATTTGATTGGTGATTTTGGAGTATGAGTACAAAAAACTGACTCGAAAGTTTTCATGATGACTTCAAGGCAAGAACTCCTTGCAAGTATTACTGTTTTGAGTGTGTTTGTTTTGGTCCAATTGAAGTCTTGGAAATCAAAACAATATGTCAGAATAAACTTGAAAAATTTGTTCAATTTTTAGTATTTCTGATATTTAGTATTGAATAAGAATCAACTTGAGTTTTTTAGTTCAATTATTTCCAGCCTGGAACAAAATGCTTCGAAACCAAAGACTTGAGAATGAATATCAAGCTCGGGTGCCGGTCTAGAACAAAACAAGGTTAATACTTATATAGCAGTAATAGATTCTCGTCTTGAAATGCTTTTAATTTGCCGCTGGACCATCCATCATTATAATTATAATTATGATATGCATGTAATATTGGCCACTGGGCTCTAACATTAATTCATCATCATCTTATCCATACCTTATCATAAAACTAGCTTTAACCCACTCTAAAATAAAACACAATTATAAACCATAGTGTACACTGAACTATAACTCTAAGCACAGGGGCCAATAAAGCATTGCAAGCCTATAACTATTTTGACTTTATAACTGAACACAACTATAGTATTGAATTGATGACCTTATTCGATTCGAGAGCTACTGATAAATTCTATGTCGTAGAAACTCGCATCTGGCATACTAAATTTAAAATTCTGATTTCGTTGATTGGCTTTACCAGAAATGCCGGTTTATATGTCTGGTTTTACTCGTAAGTACGAAAGACATATCACACCAATGGCTTGTTCTATTTTATTGATTGACTGACTAGTCTAAAGTTGTATTTATTGAATACGTACAATAATCAGTTCCCAATCGAGAACCTCCAAGGTGTATATCCATGGTAGTGTCCCGGCTCATTCAAATCAAAGACTGCCCCCACATTGTTTTCGTCAACCTTTTCTATTGTAGTCAGTCTGCGAGCCGCTCGGAACATAAACTGTAAATCGTCAGGTATATTTATATAATGACAACAGACAAGTCGCAACTTCTTTATGTGAGAAAACACATCCTTGTTTTTCCGTAGAAAAGTTATTATTTCACTACATTCCGAAACAACCAAATCCTTCTCTACTTTAGATTTCCATTCTACTGAATTACTAAGATGGCAATGTGGATAACAAGGGTCTTCGAACGTTTCTCTCTTTATCGAAGTAAAACTGCTGTCGTATTTGTGAGCAATAAGGTCCTGCTTCAGTGGCGCACCATTTCTGTCGTATAGTAATATTGTCAAAGTCACAACATTTTCCAGAACTAAGTTGTTCCGTAACTTCCATACTATTTTGTTTACGTTACTTTTGGGGTTTTCCGTCTCTCTAGCAACATTTCCACACACAAATGATATAGACACACCAGTGCCTATTTCAGCACTAGTATCACACGGTAAAAGGTGTACAAAACTTCCATTCATCATTTTGAAAATATCTTTAGTGTTTAGTTCAAAGTTTGTTTTCTGTGCAATGCCAAGACGTCGAAACGACGTCACAGTTCTACAATCATACCAGAATTTGGAATAGCAAGCAAGCCATATACGACTGGCAACTAGGACCTACTTGTATTTTTGTAAAACATTTTTGGGTAAAGATTACAAGAAATGCAATCAAAACCTTATGCATGGTACTGACTTTATATCTAAATCTTCCAAGATTATTCACTACTTTTGAGATACACAAAATTGAAGAGCTCAAGTCCGTAAAGCTTCAAAGGGGATGGAACTATCCACAATATATGATCAATTTATTCAATATGGTTGGTCTGGATCACTTTTATAACTCGAATGTCAACTTATTAAGAAGGGATATAATTACGATACTGTTGTCAAGTCATTAAAGATTGCATATTTTGGCGTTAATATTGAGTCACTGATAAGGTCTTTGCATCGGAACTAAACACATTATTTTTTTAAAAACAGTTGTTGGCATGACACGGGTTATGTTCTTCTCATATATGTTATGATGGTATGATACTAAACCCCTAACGGGAAGGATTGTGCCTGATGTTCATATGATGAAATCATAATCTTTCAGTCAGTTTAATTGAAGTCTGGAGCTGGCATGTCAGTTAACTGCTAGTAGTCTGTTTTTATTTATGTATTATTGTCATTTTGTTTATTTTCTTTGGTTACATCTTCTGACTTCAGACTCGGATTTCTCTTGAACTGAATTTTAATGTGCGTATTGTTATGCGTTTACTTTACTACATTGGTTAGAGGTATAGGGGGAGGGTTGAGATCTCACAAACATGTTTAACCCCGCCGCATTTTTGCGCCTGTCCCAAGTCAGGAGCCTCTGGCCTTTGTTAGTCTTGTATTATTTTAATTTTAGTTTCTTGTGTACAATTTGGAAATTGGTATGGCGTTCATTATCACTGGACTAGTATATATTTGTTTAGGGGCCAGCTGAAGGACGCCTCCGGGTGCGGGAATTTCTCGCTACATTGAAGACCTGTTGGTGACCCTCTGCTGTTGTTTTTTATTTGGTCGGGTTGTTGTCTCTTTGACACATTCCCCATTTCCATTCTCAATTTTATCTTATATATTTAAACATAAATAGAAGGCAATATCAAGAAATTAATAATAAAAGCGGTCTAGATATTTTCTCAAAATTTAATTTTGCACAAGGAAGGCAACCATATCTGACGAACTTGCTGGACTTCAAGTCAGCAAGACTAAAATTGTTATTACGAACAAATTGTTTACCTGTAAATAATTTAATTTTGGATGATACGCTTCTTCTTATTGGCTGACGTTATTTTGTTATCAGCCCATAGACATAATTTAGTCATGTGACCGTGATGTCATCAACGTTTTTTCATGGTTTTCTACGGTTTAAAATGGAATTTAGAATTAAATTATAAGAAATGACTGTAATATTTTTTCTGTCTATTCGAAATAACATAAAAAATTTGGTGCACACTGAATAACGCGCGTCATTCCTTAAATAAAGTCTTGTATGTGATGAATCTTAGCGAGAGTCCCACTTGCCAACTTGATGATGTGTTTATGTAATTCTGACGAGTCTATTGAACATTTCCTATTAGAGTGTTCTGGCTTCTCCTCAATCCGTAATAAATACATAACTGATATAAATGAATATATAAATTTTACTTTCTAATTTCTTTTTTATAAATTTTTAATTTCTTATTAACGATTTAGAACTTGGGATATAGTAAATTAAACCTGTCTCTTGTTGAAGTCTTTATGTTGCACACCACAAATAGTTTTGTTATTTTTGTGCGACGGATGGTTGCAGTTTCACTGATATTATATACCTCACCATAGGCGGATCCATGTGGTAGAGGGATCCCCCCCCTTTTTGGTGGGGAAAAGTTGTTTATATAGGGATTCACTGAAGCATGAAGGGAGCCCCCCCCCTTTTTAGGTCAGTCAGCACCCCTCCCCCTAATGAAAAATTCTGGATCCGCCACTGCGGGCAACATCTGAAATCAGCTCATTAACCATTTAACCATATAGCGGAACTGCGCACTCAGAAATTCTCCTCTTTGACAAAAAAGTGAATTTCAGCGAGAGACTAGTATGTTTTGTTTTATAGTACACTGAAAATTGTCTTTAATCCTTACTTCTGTTCAGAAATAATCACTTCTAAGAGATTCTTAGGAAACACTACCATTATGACTCAGCTTCGGCATGTTCGGTAGTAAGGATATAAAACTAATTTTTTTTCAAAAATTAAGGCCACGACTTAAAAAAAACCTGCAGTTTCTTTTTTTAAGTGTACTATTTAATGTAAAATGCATACCTGATACTTAAATGAACAACTAACCAATAAATTAAGTAGTGCATATAAATTAAAACTTTTGCTTTAAATGAAAAAAGAATAATAGAAACTCAATACAAAGAAAATAAGTCAATATAACATTAATGAATTTAATGGAACACGATAGTCTGGAACTTTGTCAATGAATGGAAATAAATGAATTTTTTTTTTCTGTATTTATTTTTGTTTTTTACACTGCTATCATATAAAATCATGGTTGGTATGATTTCACTAACACTGGTTCGCACGTGACTTTGTTGAATGGATTGAACGGATAAGTAAGTGTAACAGTCTTAGACATTGGTCCTTTCCTGGCAAAATTTTGTGGCCTATACTCCTTATTTGGCAATTCTCTGCAAGAAAATAAATAACGTGTATATACCTGTAGCTGTTTATTTTTTCGTCATCTAATTGACACTTATTTAACAAAACAATTTAACTAATGGCTTGTTTATCTAGGCAAAACATTAAAATTTATCAGTTCAAATTATTGATGCTGCTTTTGGTGTTTCTCCTTCAGTTGGAGAGGGGATCTGCCTGATTTTGTTATAGATTTCTTGACGGGACATCATGCCGTGTTTGTAACTTTTGCTCCAAGCCTACTTTGCATTGCTTTCAATTCGAAACTCTAGTATTTCAAGGGTAACAGCATTATCAACTATAAACATCTATAATATTATATATTTATCATATTAACACTATCTCCTAAATTAACCAGATGCTGCCTTTGATAAGAACTTATCAATCAGCTATCATGCAAGTGATCGTCCTGAACATGCATGAAATATTTGCCGCTGGACGTTTAGAAAAAAAATCAATCATGAAAAGGACGTTAATCCACATGTCTACATAGAGTATACTATTTCAATATCTCTAAATAGGTACGAACCTGTACGACGCCTTCATGACACTGGTCATATGTGTCCGCTCTGGTTCCCGTTCCATTTCTATTTTAGGTGGCTGTCGAGGAACAAAACCAGCATATCCAGGACATTGACGCACGCTGCAATTTACCAAAAAAATAAATACAAATTTGATACTTAGTTGCCAATTTGGATATGAATTTACAAGCCCAGCGTTTTGTTAACTTATATGACTGATCAAATGCTTATATATATATAAAGTTCAGTATTCTACCTTACAGCAAACTGCATTGAGTGTGTATGTAAAGGTATCTTGCTTGCTAGCTAAACCTTGAAGTTATCATTAGGTTTGGTATACTACCCTCCTTTAGGTGCAGACTTGGTCGATAAATAACCAATCTATCTGTCTATAGGACTATACTACTCAGAATGGAGGGTAGTATAGCTAATCTTCGCGGTTCAGCTAGGTCCTTTGACTATTTTTGAATATCTGAATTCCTTTTAATTAAATTGATAGTTTTTTTGGTGAAATGATGGACACAGTGTATATGTTGTGTGGTAAATACTTACTAGATTTTGTGAATTTTGTTATCTTCTAAAAGTTTTCTAATTTTTGGAGAATTTATTCTTGGTCTTTTCTCTGCAAACTTCCCTTCGTTTATCCTAAAATGATATGATGAATTATGGATATCGCGCCCAACATCGAAATAAACCAAAAGGTTTTTTTATATTTTATTTATGTCGTTCAGTTGCTGTCTCATTGGCGGCCCTTCATTTATTCATATACCACATTTGAGTAAATATTTTATAAAATAAAACCATTATATAATGTAGATTCATTTATTTTCGTGGGTACCAATTTTCGTAAATTAAGGAAAACTTGCATGCTCGAGCATATTTAATTTCGTGGTTTTGCCAAAGTCTAAATACAAGCCCATAGAAAATTTGTTATTCTTTAATTATTTAATTCCGTGGTTCACCTGTACCTACGAAATCCACGAAAATTGGTTATCCGACGAATAATAGTGAATCCACAGTATAAGAAATATAAATATATCACTAACCTGGAATACATGCTCAATTTCCCCTAAAATCAAAATATGAACACGCGTAAATTGTATCTTTAAATGTTTGATCTACTTCAATCCATTGACGAGGTCAGTAGTTAAATGTACAACTTTTTATAGCATAATACGACATGTACTTCTTTAATCTCAAACTTTAAATACTACAATCAGTTTTAATTATGATTAAATTTTAAAATGATTAGTAGGTATAATATCTTGATTCGAGTTTTGGAAAGCACCCAGCCTGGTCAAAAGACAAAATGCAAAAGGTCCGGTAATTTAATTGAAAATGTCCATCAATCATACCTACAATAAAAAGCTTCAAAATATGTTATTAATAATAAGACATGTGTTCTTTGAAAATTGTATAAATTAAAAAAATAACCTAGAATGGTGGATATTGTTCGATAGGTAACTCTGGTATGAAAAGTTTCCAACTATGCAGAAATGACGCTGTTTTGATTTTGTTGCCTTAAGTTTTCCAATTTGCAACAAAAATATTTTAATAATTATAATTTTCTAAGGTCAGAAAATCAGTGTCATAACTGTATGCCACGTTGTTTATTAAGTCACTATTTTACCTTTTTAATAAGATTTTTTCTGGCATACCAATTGACTTCTCCTTAAGATCGCCATGAATCACATGACCCCTCAGTTGAATCCTGTCCCACAACACAGCATTTTGCCAATCTCCGACTGACGACTCGTATCGTTGTCCACTCAGACGGATCATATCTGCCTTCCTCTCTATAACAGACGTAGGTGGCGCAACCTGTACAACAAGAAACAGTTTTCTGACATTTATTTTTCTCTATTTTCGTAACTTTTTAGAGCCATTTGTCAACTTGCTTGGAATAGTTGTGGTATTGAAATACAGTTCAACTACAGTTAGTTGCTATGAATTGTAAATGCCACTGATAAGTTCACTGGCAGAGGAATTTTGAAAGAGGATGAGCCACCCTTCGTCTAAATAAGAAGATATGACAGAAATGAAACTTCACAAAACTGTGATTTTAAAAAGATATCAATAAGCTATACACAGATATTACACAACAATATCACCACGACACAATTGTGTCTGTAAAGCTTTCAAAAGTTCACAAGTAAACCTTGGCTGAGTAGCTGTTTCATAAAACATGAAGGATATCCTGTTGGTTGGTTTGTTTCGTCGCTAGTGTTAGGAAGAGTCTATCATAAGGAAATAAGGAAAGATATAATTCTATCAAACTGCATGCTAGCACAAGATTGGGAATATTGCATCGAATGTAACAGGGCTCATGGAATATCGATACATGAAATAGCAACATCTTTCCCTTCATTTCTTTTAAAGCCTCATCACCTTATTAACCTCTAAAGTAGAAGTGTTTCTTCGCTTGTTTTATTGTATTGGTATAGACCATTTATGTGTTGTATTAAATAGTAGGCGTGATCATAGGATATCTTTCTTAATATATAGCTATATTAGAAGATGATGAGCAGCCTAAAAGGTTCTGCGGAAATGAAGGTTTTTTTTCTTAAATTATTGAAAGTTAGTTAGTTTGTACTTTGCTCCTCTCATTATGGTAAATATTAATGGAATTGTCTGTTATATATCTCAGAACTACCTTTTGCATATTTATCATTTGACATTTCATTTTATTTCTTTTATTAGATTTTGTGTCGCTAAAACTGATTTTTAGGCACTTACTTTTGTGACTGGTAGACAAGCTTCGCCGCTAGCTTGTTTCATGGCAGAGGTCCATTGATATTTGTGCAACATTGAATTAACAAGATTGGAATCCATATGGCCAAACTTTGTTTGAAAAAGACTTGTTTTCTTTGAACCAGCTGTAGGTAACCTCTCATTGCGACTTTTTCTGCCATTTTGTTTTGTTTTGTCCGAGCTTTTTGGTCTGACTGTAGATATGTTCTGCGGTGCAGGAGTTTGCGTTATAGTTTTCGGTTCTAAATATCTACAAAAACAATAAAAGTTATTCGTTGATGTGGCAGTATATCTGCAAAATGATTCACCATATCGCTAAGTAATGTATTATGATAAAATATAACGAGTTTGATTTATTACATGCACATAAAATAAATTAAGTTTATGAATTGCGGCTCTATGAAATAGTCCAAACCCATTTGGTGCATTTTCTCTCGGAAAAAAGCAGGCGAACAGTTACCCAACAAATCGTTTAAAAGTACTCATCAGGAAAGGTAAAGATGCTTTAGAATTCTTACTGTTGTGTATTTGAACCCTTCGTCCCTAATCCGAGAGCTGGTCCTTTTTCCTCCTGAAGAACTCTATGTGGCGTAATTGGTTCTATAGGAAACTGTCTCGGTGGTTGTTGTCTGGCATACCGATGGACGATAGACTTTAGCTGATAGTACTTAATTGGTGGGAGAGTTTTTTTGTCGCCTTTATAACTATATCTGTACGTTGATGTCGGAATTTGATGAAGAGTTTCCACTGCCGTGGACTCCACCATCGTACTGCTCCTATCCGACGTCGCCGTTCCTAAGATGTATTGTGACGTTTTCTAACTACTTGCAAGCAACATCAAAAGAGCAATACATACTGGGTTGCACATTCCTCTACCACCTGCAAGGCCCCGAAGTAGATCCAGACAGAGACCAAACCGTGGACGAGGACGAGGACGTGGGCGTGATTATGATTGATTTTTATTGACTTGTGATCATCATCAGAACTCTCAACAAGAAGTTGATCTGATATTATACATGTACTATATATAGCTATTTTTCATTGAAATTGTATTTTTATTGCTTGATCACTAATGTCAGAGATACTTATATAAGTATACATTATATCTAAGATCATATTAACAAATTACCTTCAGAGCTATATTTTTGTTAATTATAAGCAAGCTCCAAGAAAGAGGTCTTTGTTAGATTATAGATTATTTTCATTTTTTTTTTAGTCATATATTTCTTTCAAGAAATTTTTTATTTTATTAAAATTACTGTTAAAGTATAATGTCAAGATTTTCAAACCAATCCTCCATTAAAATGTGTTTCTGGAATGTCGGGGGCTTAATTTCAAAATATAATGATAAAACACATGATCCTCTTTTCATACAAAATATTGAAAAATATGACATGGTCTTTTTAGCAGAAACACATACAGGTCCTAACATAAACATAAACAGAATGGGATCTTTTCACTATCATGCAATTTGCAGAAAACAATCTAAGCATAATAATAGATATTTTGGAGGCTTAGCAGTTTTGATTAAAGACAAATTAAAACCATATATTAAAATCTTAAATAATACAAACCCAGATTATCAATGGGTACTTTTACAAAAGAATTATTTTGGTTTTACAGAAGATTTGTATATATGTTTAGTATATTTTCCACCTAGTTGTTCAGCATACACCCAGCGACTCGACCAAGACATTCTAGATTGTATTGAAAATGATATCTCCAAATTTCAAAAACAAGGTAAAATTTTACTCTGTGGAGATTTTAATGCTAGAGTTTCATCGGAGCCTGACTTTATTGCTAATGACAGTAGTAAATTTATCCCAGTAAATACTGATTATACAATAGATAAAGAACTTCTCACTAGAAAAAATCAAGATAAAGTTTTAGATACTAGGGGGAAAGACCTATTAGATTTATGTATAAGTAATCAACTGAGATTTTTAAATGGAAGAGTGCTGGGTGATATGTTTGGTACATATACATGTCATACACCAAACGGGTCTAGTACTGTTGATTATGTTATTCTGTCGGAGAGTATCCTGGACCAAATCTTGTATTTTAAGGTCTCAGATTTTATACCAACATTGTCAGATACTCATTGTAAACTAGAATGGGAAATACTTGCTACATATAAGCAAGAAAATCTATTTCAAGACAAAAATACACACCCCTTGTCACCTAATTTTAGATGGGATGATGATTCGGCTAATAACTTTCTAACGGCACTGGGCTCTGCTGACATTCAAACCCAATTACACAATTTAAACAATAAGACAACACACAACTCACAAATATCAGTTGATGACACATGTCAAGAGCTAAGTAATATTATACACTTAGCTGCTTGCAAATCTTTAAAAAGACCAAAAATAAACAGTAAAAAACATAAAAAACACAAAAAGTGGTTTAACAAGGACCTAAAAAATATGAGAATGCATCTTTTAAATTATGGGAAAATATACTCAAAGCATCCAAAAGACCCACTTGTTAAAAATCATTTTTACAAACTTTATCGTCAGTACAATAAAACAAGGAAACAAACATACAGACAATACAAACAATCCTTGCTTAATCAATTAGAAAATTTACACGCAGACAATCCAAAACTATACTGGAACCTTATAAATGACTTGAAGGACACCAAAAAACATGATGAAAATTATTCTACAATTGATTCATCTACATGGTTTTCACATTTTCAAAATCTGAATACTTTACAGGACAAATTCAAGGCACGCCTGGAAGAATTACAAAAACAGCTAGATAAATTAGAGACAGTAAAATGCTTTAATGAGCTTGATATTTCCATAAAAGACACTGAAATATCAAAAGCTTTAGCTAAACTAAAACCTAACAAAAGTCCAGGGATGGATAACATATCGAACAATATGTTAAAACATGGTCAATCAATTCTATTACCTATTCTTAAAAAACTTTTTAACACTTGTCTTTCTTCTGGAATTTATCCCAAGTGCTGGAGTGATGGTTACATCTCAACAATTCACAAATCTAGTGACATTACAAATCCTAACAATTATAGAGGAATCACAGTGACCAGTGCCATTGGAAAAGTGTTTAATAGTGTTCTAAATAGTAGGTTTGATGATTTTTTATTGAAACATAAATTAATTCATGAATGTCAATTAGGTTTTACAAAAAAAGCTAGAACTTCAGATCACATGTTTATTATTAAATGTATTTTTGATAAATATTGTAATTCAAAGGATGGAAGGGTTTATGCCTGCTTTGTGGATTTTCAGAAAGCTTTCGACACAGTCATTCATACTGGTATTAAGCTGAAACTACTATCTGCGGGCGTGGGTACTTCATTTTATAATGTTATTAAACACATGTATGAATCAAGTAAATCTTGTGTTAAAATTCAATCCAGAGTAACAGATTTTTTCCAAATAAAACTTGGAGTTAAACAAGGGGACAATTTAAGTCCCAATCTATTTAAGTTATTTATAAATGACTTGCCAGAGTATTTAAAAGAAAGTGAAGACCCTGTTATACTTAATGAGAAACCAGTTAATTGCTTATTATATGCAGATGATTTGGTCCTTTTATCAACATCTGCTAAAGGATTGCAAACAAGACTAAACATCCTAGAAAAATATTGTAAAGATTGGTGTTTAAGTGTAAATCACACCAAAACAAAGGTTCTGATATTCAACAAAGCAGGCAGACACATTTGTGAAAAATTTACTTATGAAAATATGTTGATTGAGAGTGTTAATAATTATAAATATCTTGGTTTGCACTTTAGTGCATCAGGGTCATTTTCATATGCTCAGAATGAACTGTATAAAAAGTCCTTGAAGGCTTATTATAAATTGTACAAGAATTTATTATCACTTAATCCAAGCATAAGTACCAGCTTACATGTATTTGATCATACCATAAAACCAATACTCCTATATGGGTCTGAAATATGGGGAACTTTTAATCCATTCTCAGCAAGATTCAGAAATGGAACTTTACCATTTGAAAAAATCTATTCCAGTTTAAAATGTGAGCGACTACATATAAAATTTTGTAAACTGGTTTTAGGTGTTCATAAAAAATCCATGAATTTTGGAATTTTATCCGAGCTAGGACGATTCCCACTATATTATGATGTGATTAAATCCATGTTAAATTACTGGTATCGCTTGGAAAATCTTGATTCCCAATTTTCTCTTCTTAAAGATGCTTATGTAACATCACAGAATCTTTCTCACTCAAAAAAACCATCTTGGTATGGCTCTATGAAGTCAATTCTTGAAATGATCCCAGACATCAATCATCTATCTTCACCATTACCAAAAATTAATAGCTTCAAAGCTAATATAAAAAAAATATTAAAATCATATTTTATAGACTTGTGGAACACTGATTTGGTAAAGCATTCAGATGGTAAACTTAGAACTTATGTTACATTTAAATCAGTTTTTGGAAGAGAAAAATATCTTTCCATTATTGGGAATTTTGAACAGAGACGAAGCTTAACAAAGCTCAGAATTTCATCACACCACTTAAGAATTGAGTCTGGAAGGTACCAGGGTACTCTCCTAAATGACAGAACTTGTACTCGTTGTAACTCCGGAGATGTGGAGGATGAATATCATTTTTTATTTCAATGTGTTAAATTTAATGATGACCGCAATCATCTATTTCAAGAGATAACTAAAAGTTGCCCCAACTTTTTAACTCTTAACGCAAGAGATAAACTGATATGGCTTATGAACACAGAAGATAAGTCTATTCTCACTGCTGCATGTAAATTTATTTCGAAAAATTGTTAATTATGTGGCTTTCTTGTCTGCTTCAGACACGAGGAGGACTGTGTAAATACCACAGCTCCTTGAGTACCGCCCCTTGGTGTCTGTTGCAGTAGGGAAACCTACACTATTCTCAATACCTGTTTACTGCAGTATATGTTATTTGCTGTGAATAAACATAAACTTTTTTCATTCGTGTTTGTTTTTCTGCATCAGATACGAGGAGGATTGTTAGAGCTTTTAAGATCACAATCCTAGAGCATCGTCCCTTGGTGTCTGTTGCAGCTAAACAATCATTTTTTTTTTTTTTTTTTTTTTTTTTTTTTTTTTTTTTTTTTTTTTTATATTTTAAATTTATACAATGTCATTTTCAGCAAAAAAATATTATAAAATCAAGTGAGAAAAAAAAGTAAATAAATAAATGGGGTTTGCCACATCTCTGGAGTAGCAACTCTCAAATACTTTTTTATTTAACAAATAATACCTGTATGACTATTTCAATAGTTTATTTTACAATGTTATATGTAAAATACTGTATGTTGTATCAATCATATATGTTATGTGTATATGCCCCCCTGGGGACCTAATTTGGAAAATAAAATTTATCTTATCTTATCTTATCTAACTAACTATTACAATCAGTATACAAACAAGGTTGAACATTTAGTATCCGATTAAAGCTTACTGTACTGTTTTCATCTCGTTCTTAAAAGACAGAAGTTTTATCGATAAACTGCAAATCTGTTATTCTAGTGGTACTTAAAAAAAGTTTTGTCCTTAAACACCGGACAGCAGAAACTATTGGCGAAAAATCAGATCAGTATGAATTTAGCAACTGTTGTGTACCATATACGAACATGTGTAATCAGATGGTGACACTTTTCCATAATATTAAACTGCTTGTAATGCTAAATGTTATTTAAAGACTTTAAATTCTTCAAAAAGATTAAAAAAAACTTTATTAAATATCTTGTTGAGATTTTATTTATACAGATCTGCAATTACTGATCATCTTTTTCACAGGTGTTTTATGTAGTATTTACATGTCCTAAAATCTTAAATATTTATTTTCGAAACCTTTTATTTTTTGTTAAAGAAGATAAGCTGAACAAATGTTCAAGGCAAAATTGAGCATATTTCATTTGAAAGATAAATACGTATGACAGTTGTTCTATCTATAATTTTACCAACGGAGTTATTTATAAACAATCTATAATACCAAAGGAACGAATTTGCCGGATTTTCAAGAAAACGTCACATTGAATTAGCTGAAATAGTTTGGATTGTGAAGGTTGTTCTCGTATCTCTATATTACAAGCATAAACCTCTTGCATGTATAAATAAACGCATTTTGTATGCTTAGTAGTACAGAATCCGTTTTAGTTCACAATATTCATACTAGGTACTTCGGTGTAAATACGTATTCGTTTAGTTTGTTTTTTTTTTACCTTTGTTTTATTCTGAAAACTATACAGCAATTTTATCCATAACTACTGACAAATTCAAGTGTTTTCCGATATTTAATGCTATCCTATTTGCATACACAGGCACTTGTCTCAGATTCCCCCCTATATACCTTAATGTAACACGTGTTATATTAAGGTATATATATATATAGGAAAAACAATTCTGAGACCAGTACCGGTGTTTGCATGGTATTATCAAATTTACTTCCTAACATCTTGATGTTTTTCATCGACGCCCAGTGGCAAATAGTTGATGCACATTTAGGACAAAACAAAATCAAAATAAATCCATGTAGATTTCATCAAACTGAAAGGTCGAAATATTTATATGACATAAAACAGGATGCCAACTTCGTTACTGGGAGGGGGGAGATACACCAATAACTTTGAATCAGCAGAAGAATGTCAAGCTTATGATGTAACAAGAGAGGGATGCCAAGCTAACTTTGTTCCAGGAGAAAGATGAGTTGTAACAGGATAGGTATGCCAAGCTAACGTTTTAGCAGAAGAATGCTAAGCTAACGTTATTTGTATCAGGAGAGGGTCCTGTCATATTTTTGTAACAAGAAAGGGATGCCATGCGAACGTTGTAATAGGTGAGAGATGTATAGCAAACTTTATGACAAGGCAAAGATAACAAGTAAAATTTATAACAGGAGGATGCAAAGCTAACATAATAACACGAGAGGAACAACAAGCTATTTATGTTACAGTAAAGGGATTACAAGCTTACTTTAAAATAGGAAAAGGATACCAAGCTTACGTTATAATAGAAGAGGGATACCATGCTAACTTTATAATAGCAGAAGGATGCCAAGCTAACTTTATAATAGAAGAGGGATGTCAAGCTAACTTAATAATAGAGGAGTGATACCAAGCTTACTTTGTAACAGAAGAGGGATGCCAAGCTTACTTTATAATAACAGAGGGATGGCAAGCTTACTTTAAATAGAAGATTTATACCAAGCTAACTTTGTAACAGGAGAGGGATCCCAAGCTATATTTGTAATATCAGAGGGATACCAACCTAAATTTGTTACAGGAGAGGGAAACCAAGCTAACTTTAAAACATGAGAGGAATCCCAAGCTAACTTTGTAATAGCAGAGGGATACCAAGCTAACTTTGTAACAGGAGAGGGATCCCTAGCTAACTTTGTAATAGCAGAGGGATGCCAAGCTATCTTTGTAACAGGAGAGGGATACCAAGCTTACTTAATAACAGAAGAGGGATGTTAAGCTTACTTAATAACAGGAGAGGAATGTCATGCTAACTTTGTAACGAGAGGGATGCCAAGCTTACTTAATAACAGGAGAGGGATACCAAATTAACTGTGTAACAGGAGAGGGATGCCAAGCTAACTTTGTACCATGAGAGGGATGTCAAGCTAACTCTGTAACTAGAGAGGCATTTCAAGCTAACTGTGTAAATGGAGTGGGATGCCAAGCTAACTGTGTAAATGGAGAGGGATACCAAGCTAACTTTGTAACAGGAGAGGGAACCCAAGCTAACTTTGTAATAACAGAGGGATGCCAAGCTAACTTTGGAATAGCAGATGGATACCAAGCTAACTTTGTAATAACAGAGGACTACCAAGCTAACTTTATAATAGCAGAGGGATCCCAAGCTAACTTTGTTACAGGAGAGGGATACCAAGCTAACTTTGTACCATGAGAGGGATGCCAAGCTAACTATCTAATAGCAGAGGGATACCTAGCTAACTTTGTATTAGCAGAGGGATACCAAGCTAACTTTGTAATAGCAAAGGGATACCAAGCTAACTTAGTTACAGGAGAGGGATACCAAGCTAACTTTGTTACAGGAGAGGGATACCAAGCTAACTTTGTAACATGAGAGGGATGCCAAGCTAACTATCTAATAACAGAGGGATAACTAGCTAACTTTGTATCAGCAGAGGGATACTAAGCTAACTTTGTAATAGCAAAGGGATACCAAGCTAACTTAGTTACAGGAGAGGGCTACCAAGCTAACTTTGTAATAGCAGAGGGATACCAAGCTAACTATGTAACTGGAGAGGGATGCCAAGCTTACTTAATAACAGGAGAGGGATCCCAAGCTAACTTTAAGAGCAGAGGGATACCAAGCTAACTGTATAGCAGAGGGATATTAAGCTTACTTTGTAATAGCAAAGGGATACCAAGCTAACTTAGTTACAGGAGAGGGCTACCAAGCTAACTTTGTAATAGCAGAGGGATACCAAGCTAACTATGTAACAGGAGAGGGATGCCAAGCTTACTTAATAACAGGAGAGGGATCCCAAGCTAACTTTGTAAGAGCAGAGGGATACCAAGCTAACTTTGTAACAGGAGAGGGATGCCAAGCTTACTTAATAACAGGAGAGGGATCCCAAGCTAACTTTGTAAGAGCAGAGGGCTACCAAGCTAACTTTGTAATAGCAGAGGGATACCAAGCTAACTATGTAACAGGAGAGGGATGCCAAGCTTACCTAATAACAAGAGAGGGATGCCAAGCTAACTTTGTAATAGCAGAGGGATGCCAAGCTAACTTTGTAATAGCAGAGGGATACAAAGCTAACTTTGTAATAGCAGAGGGATACCAAGCTAATTTTATAATAGCAGACAACTTTGTAACATGAGAGGGATACCAAGCTAACTGTATAACATGAGAGGGATGCAAAGCTAACTTAACAACAGGAGAGGGATGCCAAGCTTACTTAATAACAGGAGTGGAATGCCATGTTAACTTAACAACCGGAGAGGGATGCCAAGCTAACTTTGTACCATGAGAGGGATACCAAGCTAACTGTATAACAGGAGAGAGATGCAAAGCTAACTTAACAACAGGAGAGGGATGCCAACCTTACTTTATAACAGGAGAGGAATGCCATGCTAACTTAACAACAGGAGAGGGATGCCAAGCTTACTAAATAATAGCAGAGGAATGTCATGCTAACTTACCAAGAGAAGAGGGATCCCAAGCTAAGTTTGTAATAGCAGAGGAATACCAAGCTAACTTTGTATTAGCAGAGGGATACCAAGATAACTATGTAACAGGTGAGGGATATAAAGCTTACTTAATATCAGGAGAGGGATCCCAAGCTAACTTTGTAATTGCAGAGGGATGCCAAGCTAACTTTGTAATAGCAGAGGAATACCAAACTAACTTTGTAATAGCAGAGGGATACCAAGCTAATTTTATAATAGCAGACAACCAAGTTACTTACTTTGTAACATGAGAGGGATGCCAAGCTAACTATCTAATAGCAGAGGGATACCAAGCTAACTTTGTAACATGAGAGGGATACCAAGCTAACTTTGTAATAGCAGAGGGATGCCAAGCTTACCTTATAATAGAAGGATGCAAAGCTAACTTTGTATAATATGAGAGGGGTGCCAAGCTAACTTTATTAAATGAAATGGGATGCCAATCTTACTTTGTAACATGCGATCGGATTCCATGCTAACTTAACAACAGAAGAAGGATGCAAAGCTTACTTAATAACAGGAGAGGAATACCATGCCAACTTAGCAAGAGAAGAGGGACCCCAAGCTAATTTTGTAATAGCAGAGGGATACCAAGCTAACTTTGTAACAGGAGAGGGATGCCAAGCTTACTTAATAACAGGAGAGGAATGCCATGTTTACTTAGCAACAGAAGGATGCCAAGATTACTAAATAACAGGAGAGGAATGTCATGCTAACTTAACAACAGAAGAGGGATGCCAAACTTACTTTGATAAAATAACAGGAGAGGGATACCAAAGTAACTTTGTACCATGAGAGGGCTGTCAAGCTATTTTTGTAACTGGAGAGGGATGTCAAGCTAACTGTGGAAATGGAGAGGGATGCCAAGCTAACAGTGTAAATGGAGAGGGATGCCAAGCTAACTGTGTAACAAGAGAGGGATACCACGCTAACTTTGTAACATGATATGGATGCCAAGCTAAATTTGCAACAAAAGAGGGATACCAAGCTTAATTAATAACAGGAGAGGGATGCCAAGCTAACTGCGTAACATGAGAGGGATACCAAGCTAACTGTACAACAGGAGAGGGATGCAAAGCTAACTTTGTAACAGGAGAGGGATGCCAAGCTAACTTTGTAACAGGAGAGCTAGAGGGATACCAAGCTTTCTTTGTAACAGGAGAGGGATGCCAAGCTAACTGTATATCAGGAGAGGGATACCAAACTAACTTCATAACAGGAGAGGAATGCCATGCAAACTTAAAAACAAAAAAAGGATGCCAAGCTTACTTAATAACAGGAGAGGGACGCCATGCTAACTTTGTAACATGAGAGGGATGTCAAGGTTACTTTGTAACATGAGAGGGATACCATGCTTACTTTGTAACATGAGAGGGATGTCAAGCTTACTTTGTAACAAGAGAGGGATGCCAAGCTTACTTTGTAACAAGAGAGGGATGCCAAGCTTACTTTGTAACATGAGAGGGATGCCAAGCAAATTTTGTAACATGAAAGGGATGCCAAGCTAATTTTGTAACATGAGAGGGATGCCAAGGTACCTGATGAGTCACATAATATAGTGGATGCCAAGTTATGCAAAATTGCTTGTTCAAACTTCCAAGAAGCACATCAAGAAGCACCCACCCCTTATTATGATACAGAAATGTCCATGCTCAGTGAGTAAAAAAACAATTCAAATTTTTTTTAAATTATTTCTAGGCAATGTTTTATTTCATTTCTTTCTTTGAATCCTAAATAGGAATACATATAACGAGGTTCAATAAAATATACCGTAATGTATTTACCAGTAATGGGCTCATTAAATGTCCTGTGTGTATGCTTTAAAGTTATTTTTTTTTATATAATCATACAAATCTTATCCTTCAGCTTTTGTTGGTAATGTAAACAGAAGAATATCATCAACAAATTAAACAAAACTTTGAAACTTACTAGCATATATTTGAGTTAAGCCATCAGAAAAATTAATCAGTTTTTTTGGGTTGGTTTTTTTTTTTCTTTAAACTCTGGTATCAAATTAGAGAATGTGAGTGAATTACACATGTATTCTTGTCAATGTATGTGCAGTGTGTAATATTTTATTTTTTTAGTTGCAAGAATTTATCCAGAAAAAATCTTCCCAGTTATTCAAATATAACTGTCATTGTTTTGATGTGTGATGTGTTTGAGCTTTGATTTTGCCATTTGATAAAGGACTCTCTGTTTTGAATTTCACTTGTAGTTCAGTTTTTATGTTTTTTTTTGTTTTTTTCACATATACAACTGCATATGTCTTCTCTATGAACTCCACAAGAAATGTTTTAAACCATTACAAGAGGCTGTCACAACGACAGCAAACCCAATTTATTAACATTTATTTGTGTCCTGCCAATATCACAAGAACCATAACTGATGAACGGTGAAAGGGAAAATCGTCAATATCAAATTTGACATCCATTTTTTCATCAGTATCAACATATTAAAATTTGAAAAGCTTAGGTTGAACAGTTCATGAGTAAATGCAACTAGAGGCTCTAAAGAGCCTGTGTCGCTCACCTCGGTCTATGTGAATATTAAACAAAGGAAGCAGATGGATTCATGAAAAAATTGTGTTTTGGTGATGGTGATGTGTTTGTACATCTTACTTTACTGAACATTCTTGCTGCTTACAATTATCTCTATCTATAATGAACTTGCCCCAGTAGTTTCAGTGGAAAATGTTAGTAAAAATTTACAAATTTTATGAAAATTGTTAAAAATTGACTATAAAGGACAATTACTCCTTAGGGGGTCAATTGACCATTTCGGTCATGTTGACTTATTTGTAAATCTTACTTTGCTGAACATTATTGCTGTTAATAGTTTATCTCTATCTATAATAATATTCCAGATAATAACCAAAAACAGCAAAATTACCTTAAAATTACCAATTCAGGGGAAGCAACCCAACAACGGGTTGTCCAATTCATCTGAAAATTTCAGGGCAGATAGATCTTGACCAGATAAACAATTTTACCCCTGTCAGATTGCTCTAAATGCTTTGGTTTTTGAGTTATCAGCCAAAAACTGCATTTTAACCCTATGTTCTATTTTTAGCCGTGGTGGCCATATTGGTTGGATGGCCGGGTCACCGGACACATTTTTTAAACTAAATTCCCCAAAGATGATTGTGGTCAAGTTTGGATTAATTTGGCAGAGTAGTTTCAGAGGAGAAGATTTTTGTAAAAGATTACTAAAATTTACGAAAAATGGTTAAAAATTGACTATAAAGGGCAATAACTCCTAAAGGGGTCAACTGACCAATTCGGTCATGTTGACTTATTTGTAAATCTTACTTTGCTGAACATTACTGCTGTTTACAGTTTATCTCTATCTATAATAATATTCAAGATAATAACCAAAAACAGCAAAATTAGCTTAAAATTACCAATTCAGGGGCAGCAACCCAACAACGGGTTGTCCGATTCATCTGAAAATTCAGGGCAGATAGATCTTGACCAGATAAACAATTTTACCCCATGTCAGATTTGCTCTAAATGCTATGGTTTTTGAGTTATCAGCCAAAAACTGCATTTTACCCCTATGTTCTATTTTTAGCCGTGGTGGCCATCTTGGTTGGATGGCCGGGTCACCGGACACATTTTTTAAACTAAATTTCCCAAAGATGATTGTGGTCAAGTTTTGATTAATTTGGCCCAGTAGTTTCAGAGGAGAAGATTTTTGTAAAAGATTACTAAAATTTACGAAAAATGGTTAAAAATTGACTATAAAGGGCAATAACTCATAAAGGGGTCAACTGACCAATTCGGTCATGTTGACTTATTTGTAAATCTTACTTTGCTGAACATTATTGCTGTTTACAGTTTATCTCTATCTATAATAATATTCAAGATAATAACCAAAAACAGTAAAATTTCCTTAAAATTACCAATTCAGGGGCAGCAACCCAACAACGGGTTGTCCGATTCATCTGAAAATTACAGGGCAGATAGATCTTGACCTGATAAACAATTTTACCCCATGTCAGATTTACTCTAAATGCTTTGGTTTTTGATTTATAAGCCAAAAACTGCATTTTACCCCTAAGTTCTATTTTTAGCCATGTCAGCCATCTTGGTTGGTTGGCCGGGTCACCGGACACATTTTTCAAACAAGATACCCCAATGATGATTTAGGCCAAGTTTGGATTAATTTGGCCCAGTAGTTTCAGAGGAGAAGATTTTTGTAAAAGTTAACGAAGCCGGACGACTTTAAAATTTGAAAAGCTTTGGTTGAACAGTTCATGAGTAAATGCACGGACACGACTGGAAAAGCCATTTTTCAATCTTTCAAGAACCATAACTCCTGAACGGTAAAAGTCAAAATCGTCATTATTGAACTTGACCTCCATTTTGTCATCAGTAACAACATATTAAAATTTGGGAGGCTTTGGTTGAACAGTTCATGCGTAAATGAACGGACACGACTGGAAATGCCATTTTTCAATCTTTCAAGAACCATAACTACTGAACGGTATATGTCAAAATAGTCATTATTGAACTTGACCTTCATTTTGTTGTCAGTAACAACATATTAAAATTTTAAAAGATTTGGTTGAACGGTTCATGAGTAAATGCACGGACAACATTTGGTTGCCGCCCGCCCGACTGCCCGCCGTACATCCCCAAATCAATAACCGTCATTTTTGTCACAAAAATCCGGTTAAAAATGTTTATGAAACATATCTAAATTGGTAAAATACAGAACTACACAAACAAAATAACGAGGAAATTCAGAGAATATTTTTAATATTTTCAGATATATGGATTGGATTTGAAAAACATAATACTATTTTGAATGGCAACCTTGAAAACATCAGAATATTTGCACCAATTTTGCCATGAAAAAAATAAAGTAGGAGAAATGCATCTCTTAAACATAACAAAAGATAATGGAATTCACTAATATAAAGATAACGTAAAAATGTAATACAATTAAAAACTAATCTAAATGCTAGCACTATTCTGGCAAGGAGAATTATTAAAATGTTTGTTTAAAACAAGTATTTAGTGTACATAAACAGTTATAGCATGTAAGATACCTGTGTTATCTATTTCAGAACAATCAATTTCAAAAACAAGCATTTCTGTGTAAAAAACATTTAACAAATAAATAGAAACTCACTTAGTTTCTAAGAATGGAAAAATTGATGTAAGATCGGACTTATTTCTTACTTTACATACAAACAAAGAATGTTTAACTCACAAAAGGAGATTCTTAAATCTTAGGCCTGAGATTTGTTCAAACAAATGCTTTCCACAAAACAAACAGGTTAATGTCAATGACTTCAATACAGTGTTTCACGAACAATTTCAGAGATTGTTTTTAAAATACTCCAGAAAAAAACATGACATAAGTAAAACATATATATTGCATATGAATATAAAGATGTTGTCATACAACTATATTGCTATATATCTACTTTGCAAACTCCGACTAAATTTATACCAATTTTAATAGTTGACTTTAGTAGCGGTTTTTTTTCCATTACACATGTAGCTCCAAACCTTTACATGGAAAATATTATATCTGGAAATGTTATTAAAATGAAACTGAATCGTAACTGAAAAAAAAAAATTTCACAAAGGGACAAACAACCCTCATATATAACTTTTAAACTTCACAACAAAGAATTTTCGACTCCATGTACAATGCACATTGTGCATAAGATGACATTATTATATAATGCAAATATTAATCAAGATTAAATGTCTCTCTAACATGCTACAACAATAAAACAAGATGTCTGTGACACTATCACTAAAGTTCTGCCACAAAGCTCTTCAATAACCATGACCTAAAACACTTGAAAGAACCTAGTCTGCCATTGCTTGTATTCTCTTCTCTTGATCCTCAATCTCCTTCCAGATAGCCTTGGGTACATCTGTACCTACTTGATCTTCTAAGAATCTTTTGCTTTCTCTAATGTCATCTAACCAATAGGGTTTTGGAAGACTGAACAGTTCATCCCACTTTAGATCAATGTTAGTCAGATTAAATGAAGCTGAAAAGAGAAAATTGAAGTGTATAATATCAACAAAAATAATTAGCTTTTTATCTTCTCATTTCTACCAATCATCCTCTGTTTTGCTATTTATACTACTAAAATAACCAGGTTCAATTTGTAAGCTGGCATAACTAGAGGCTCTTAAGAGCCTGTGTCGCTCACCTTGGTCATGTGCATATTAAACAAAAGACACAGATGGATTAATGACAAAATTGCGTTTTGGTGATGGTGATGTGTTTGTAGATCTTACTTTACTGAACATTCTTGCTACTTACAATTATCTCTATCTATAATGAACTTGGCCCATTAGTTACAGAGGAAAATAGTTTGTTAAAATTTACAAAAATTTACAAAATTTATGAAAATTGTTAAAAATTGACTGTAAAGGGCAATAACTGCTTAAGGGATCAACTGACCATTTTGGTCATATTGACTTATTTGTAGATCTTACTATGCTGAACATTATTGCTGTTTATAGTTTATCTCTATCTATAATAATATTCAAGATAATAACCAAAAACGTCAAAATGTCCTTAAAAATTACCAATTCAGAGGCAGTAACCCAACAACTGGTTGTCCGATTAATCTGAAAATTTCAGGGCAGATATATCTTGACCAGAAAAATTTGAGGCTCTAAAGAGCCTGTGTCGCTCACCTTGGTCTATGCGAATATTAAAGTAAACAAAAGAAGCAGATGGATTCATGACAAAATTGTGTTTTGGTGATGGTGATGTGTTTGTAAATCTTACTTTACTGAACATTGTTGCTGCTTACAATTATCTCTATCTATAATGAACTTGGCCCATTAGTTACAGAGGAAAATGTTAGTAAAAATTTACAAATTTTATGAAAATTGTTAAAAATTGACTATAAAGGACAATAACTCCTTAGGGGGTCAATTGACCATTTCGGTCATGTTGACTTATTTGTAAATCTTACTTTGCTGAACATTATTGCTGTTTACAGTTTATCTCTCTATAATAATATTCAAGATATGAACCAAAAACAGAAAAATATCCTTAAAATTACCAATTCAGGTGCAGCAACCCAACAACGGGTTGTCCTATTGATCTGATATTTCAGGGCAGATAGATCTTGACCTGATAAACAATTTTACTTCGTATCAGATATGCTCTAAATGCTTTGGTTTTTGAGTTCTAAGCCAAAAACTGCATTTTACCCCTATGTTCTATTTTTAGCCGTGGCAGCCATATTGGCTGGATGGCTGGGTAAACGACAACTTTTTTAATACAAGAAACGCCAAAGATGATTTTGGCTAAGTTTGGATTAATTTGGCCCTGTAGTTTCAGAGGAAAAGATTTTTGTAAAGATTACTAAGATTTACGAAAAATGGTTAAAAATTGACTATAAAGGGCAATAACTCCTAAAGGGGTCAACTGACCATTTCGATCATGTTGACTTATTTGTAAATCTTACTTTGCTGAACATTATTTCTGTTTACAGTTTATCTCTATCTATAATAATATTCAAGATAATAATGAAAAACAGCAAAATTTCCTTAAAATTACCAATTCAGGGGCAGCAGCCCAACAACGGGTTGTCCGATTCATCTGAAAATTTAAGGACAGATAGATCTGGACCTGATTTACAATTTAACCCCCATGTCAGATTTGCTTTAAATGCTTTGGTTTTTGAGTTATAAGCCAAAAACTGCATTTTACCCCTATGTTCTATTTTTAGCCGTGGCGGCCATCTTGGTTGGATGGCCAGGTCACCCCTGAACACAATATTAAACTAGATACCCTAATAATGATTTTGGCCATGTTTGGTTAAATTTGGTCCAGTAGTTTCAAAGGAGAAGATTTTTGTAAAAGTTAACGACGACGGACTACAAGTGATGAGAAAAGCTCACTTGGCCCTTTGGGCCAGGTGAGCTAAAAATTAAACATCGGGTCTGATTTGCTCTAAATGCTTTGGTTTCAAAGTTATAAGCCAAAATCTACATTTTACCCCTATGATCTAGTTTTAGCCATGGCAGCCATCTTGGTTGGTAAGCCAGGTCACCGCACACATTTTTTAAACTAGATACCTCAATAATGATTGTGGCCAAGTATGGTTAAATTTGGCCCAGTAGTTTCAGAGGAGAAAATTTTGTGTAAAAGATTACAACTAGAGGCTCTAAAGAGCCTGTGTCGCTCACCTTGGTATATGTGAATATTTAACAAAAGCAGATAGATTCATGACAAAATTGTGTTTTGGTGATGGTGATGTGTTTGTACATCTTACTTTACTGAACATTCTTGCTGCTTACAATTATCTCTATCTATAATGAACTTGGCCCAGTAGTTTCAGTGGAAAATATTAGTAAAAATTTACAAATTTTATGAAAATTGTTAAAAATTTACTATAAAGGACAGTAACTCCTTAGGGGGTCAATTGACCAGTTCAGCCATGTTGACTTATTTGTAAATCTTACTTTTCTGAACATTATTGCTGTTTACAGGTTATCTCTATCTATAACAGTATTCAAGATAATAACCAAAAACCGCAAAATCTCCTTAAAAATTACCAATTTAGGGGCAGCAACCCAACAATAGGTTGTCCGATTCATCTGAAAATTTAAGGGCAGATAGATCTTGACCTGAAGAACAATTTTACCCCAGTCAGATTTGCTCTAAATGCTTTGGTTTTTGAGTTATAAGCAAAAAACTGCATTTTACCCCTATGTTCTATTTTTAGCCGTGGTGGCCATCTTGGTTGCATGACCGGGTCACTGGACACATTTTTTAAACTAGATACCCTAATGATGATTGTGGCCAAGTTTGGATTAATTTGGCCCAGTAGTTTCAGAGGAGAAGATTTTTGTAAAAGATTACTAAGATTTACGAAAAATGCTTAAAAATTGACTATAAAGGGCAACAATTCCTATTTCAGTCATGTTGACTTATTTGTAAATCTTACTTTGCTGAACATTATTGCTGTTTACAGTTTATCTCTATCTATAATAATATTCAAGATAATAACCAAAAACAGTAAAATTTCCTTAAAATTACCATTTTCGGGGCAGCAACCCAACAATGGGTTGTCCGATTCATCTGAAAATTTAAGGGCAGATAGATCTTGACCTGATGAACAATTTTACCCCGTCAGATTTGCTCTAAATGCTTTGGTTTTTGAGTTATAAGCAAAAAACTGCATTTTACCCCTATGTTCTATTTTTAGCCGTGGTGGCCATCTTGGTTGCATGACCGGGTCACGCCACACATTTTTTAAACTAGACACCCCAAAGATGATTGTGGCCAAGTTTGGATTAATTTGGCCCAGTAGTTTCAGAGGAGAAGATTTTTGTAAAAGATTACTAAGATTTACGAAAAGTGGTTAAAAATTGACTATAAAGGTCAATAACTCCTAAAGGGGTCAACTGACCATTTTGATCATGTTAACTTATTTGTAAATCTTACTTTGCTGAACATTATTGCTGTTTACAGTTTATCTCTATCTATAATAATATTCCAGATAATAACCAAAAACAGCAAAAATTCCCTAAAATTACCAATTCAGGGGCAGCAACCCAACAACGGGTTGTCGAATTCATCTGAAAATTTCAGGGCAGATAGATCTTGACCTGATAAACAATTTTACCCTGTCAGATTTGCTCTAAATGCTTTGGTTTTTGAGTTATAAGCCAAAAACTGCATTTTACCCCTATGTTCTATTTTTAGCCATGGCGGCCATCTTGGTTGGTTGGGCGGGTCACCGGACACATTTTTAAAACTAGATACCCCAATGATGATTTAGGCCAAGTTTGGTAAAATTTGGCCTAGTAGTTTCAGAGGAGAAGATTTTTGTAAAAGTTAGTGACGACGGATGAAGATGACGACCGAAGACTCCGGACGACAAGTGATGAGAAAAGCTCACTTGGCCTTTTAGGCCAGGTGAGCTAAAAACAATTAATCAATGAATTAAACTTTATTTTATAACTAATACAGGATGGTGTTACCAATAATTTCAAAGTTCTTGGTAAACAACATTAGATTATCATGTAAGCATTTTTTTCCAATGATGTCATGTTGTACAGACATTTACACCTAACAATCAATCTATTTTTTAATCGTTTTGTCATCAGAAACAACAATAGTTGAAAGGTTCATAAGTTACTGCACAGAAACAACTAAAAAGGCAATTTTTAAATGAAGGACCATAACCCCTAGACAACGAACATGAAAATTGTCATTATCAAACTTGACCTCCAATTTGCCATAATTTACAACATATCAAAACAAGAAAAAAATTAGTTGTTGGACAGTCCTTAAAGAAAATACATAGAAACAGCTGATCATCTGTCTGTCCACCCACCTGCTGTACAGTTCAAAATCAAAACTGTCAGAAAACCTGAATAAAAATCTAGTTTTTCAATTTTGTCATTTAACCAAAAATGGTAGATGGAGCACAAAGCCTCTACCTTTTGAAGTATAAAGCTTAATCATTGTTTCATTAGCATCCCTAAGTCTTGCCATCTACTACCTTCCAAGCAGGTAAGAAAATGAATAATATATTAACCTTTAGTTGGAACATAACCTATGGCTGACTTCTCAGCAATGCCTTCTTCTCCAGCACATCTTCTTAATACCCAATCTAGAACACGGATATTATCTCCAAATCCTGGCCAAAGGAAGGAACCTTCATTATCTACTCGGAACCAGTTCACATGGAAGATTTTAGGTAGCTGCAAAAAAAAACATTCATTTGATAAAATTATTTTTAGCTGTAATATACAAAAAATATTTAACCTGTTAATTTTGCTTTAGTTTATACATGTACAAGTCATTTCATTGGGAATCATGAAATTAAACTAACATAGGATTGAATTTAAACTTATGTGGCATCAGTCAAGTATATCATCCAATTACTACAGAAAAAATAAGCTTTTGAAAAGGATCTCCTTATTACATTGGCAATCATACCATATCTTTTATTTTTTATATATATATAATTAGACTTGAAAAGTAAGTTGGATCAATATCCCAAATGCGACTCAAAATGAGGAACTCAAAAGTTATGTGTAAACAAAAAATCTCTGTGTAGTGATATTGGACATGTTTTTAATTTTAGCAACATTTAATCTTAACCATTTGTGTTGATTTGGAAAGAAGAGGAACATAGAATAAATGTGAAAAAACTATGGAGCTATTAAATGTGTTCAAACTAAGGTAATAAATTTTCAAAGAACTTATTGTGCTAAAAAAGGAATTTTTTACCACAAGGAGCGACATCATGAAAGGTTTTCTGGGGTATTCTAATTTATTGAAAAATAAATCTCACTTTCTACCCTGAAAAAATTTAACCACATATGTGAAAATGTCTCCGCTTTGAAACACGCTAACATACATAGCTAAGTTTACGATATGAACTGAACTACAGGAAAAAACATTACCATTACCGCTTATGGGTAACCAATTAGGAAATTGACCAGGTTTCAAAGCTAGGAGGATAAGTTCCCTTGCCTAAAAATTGAAACTCCCCCTAGTGATGAAGAAAACTTAATCCAATCAAGGATGTCAAATCTTTTTATGTATAAATTATATAAGTTCTTGCATGTTTGGATCTATTTCCTCCAATATAACAAAATGTGGACATGGATACATGTATTCAACTAATTATGTACACATCAACTTGATATAATTTCTCAATGGTTCACTTATATCATTCCAAGATATTTTTGCCTGTCTTTTGATTGAAAATGATAAAATTTGTATTAAAATGAATTTACCTTGTGTGGTTTTGCATTCAGGCTTAACCAATGCTGTAAATAATTTCCAAAGTTATATCCCATAAATGGCCTCATAGCCATTGGATCATGCATTATCATTTTTCCTAAAATAGAAAAGTTTAAGTTTAAGTGTTCCATAAGACTAATTCAGTATTAAAATTTGAAACATCAGTTCCAAATGAAATTTAACATTCATTCATATTCCTTAGAAGTAACATTTTAACATCCACCTTTTCCAACCAATAAATTTTCAATTCGTTTGAATTAAATACCCCAATAAGAATTTCTACATAATATATACTGTGGATTCATTATTATGCATTGGATACCAATTTTCATGGGTTTCATGGTTACAGGTGTATCACAAATTCAGATGTTCAACAAAGTATCCACTTTTTATAGGCTTTATACTGCAATCAGCTATTTTACTATACAGATAAAGCTATACGTATAAACGTTAGCTTTATACGTCAATGACCTCAACTAACCTATAAGCCCCGCCTACTTACCAGAACTACTGTATTTCATCAACAACGTCACGCACAACCATGACAACGTGTAGTAACAAAGGTCAAACTTTTATAAAATTAAACTTTTTATGTCTTCAAATTGGTAATTTATATACCATGTTTATTAAATGTTATTAATTAAGTTCATTTTCCCTTTCTAATTCCTTAAAATGTGAATGTCTTACCGCCTGGACTACGCTCATAGGGAAATACCCCAAAATGGTACCCCAAGAGGGAAATTCAAAAACACTTTTTTTTAACAATATTTGTTACATATTTTTTTTTAATTCTTAAATTTTTATCGATTTCAGTATAAAAACAATATACGTATAGTCTTGCAATATGAAATTTATTTGCATTCAGCACGAAACAGGGAAAATGCTCGTTAAAACCTCCCATTTCCCCCGTTTCTAAGCCTCATACAAATAAATTTCATATTGCAAGACACTATACGTATATTGTCTAATTGTATGTAGAGAATGACAAAGCATGATTAACATGGTTAAGATTACAAACCTTTGAATTCAGCAGCAGCAGTGGCTTCTGACTTAACACAAGCACCAACCATAACTCCATGTTCCCAACTAAAGGTTTCAAACACCAATGGCACACCTGTAAAAGTATATCAAATATATTTTTTTTTATCTCTGACACCTGGCCTAGTAGGTAATTGAGCTTACTATCACTTGACTATTGTCTTTCTTATACATCCATTCTTTGTAAACTTTTCGAAATTCTTTTCCATGGAAACTATTGAGCCAAATATTACCAAACTTTACCTTAGGGAATGATTTCAAAATGTGTTTCCATTTATGAGATTTGATATATGATCAAACATGATAGATGTTCCTAATAGAACATGGAGGTAAAACTGCAGTCTTTGCCTTATGTCTCAAAAACTAAAGAAGTTGGAGCAAATCTGACAAGCATAAAATCTTCAGCAGGATCTTTGCACCCTTCCATAGCACATAAGATCAACCCTCGTTTTTTGGAGTTTGTGATGCTCAGTCTTTAGTTTTGTGTTCAGTTGTCTGTTTTTTCATTGTTTTTTTTTTATTTTTTGTCATGACATTAGTTTGTTTTATGAGTTATGAATTAGAATATCACTTTATTATCTTTTGCCCATCTTTTTTAAGGTCCATCTCCTATAGCATTTTTCTTAAAATTTGCTTTCCCATTATGGAGTTGTTGCCCTTATATGTCGATTTTTTTGCATTTTTACAAGAAAATAAGTAATGGAATAGTAACCTCCTATAAGAGACTCTTTCAAGACATACTTGAAGGTTTACTGCTACCATAGACAAGTACAACTGTATTGAATTGATGATCTCTATCTAGTTCCTCCAAGAATTTATCTGTGAGCCTCCAACCACAAAAGGCCAAGATCAAACTCCCTCTACTGGCCACTAGTGCTTTTTAAACAGAAAAGTTTACTCTTGTCCCTCAAGAACCTACCTGTTGGTTTGTTCAGACTAAATTTAAGTGCGCAGATGGAAATTTTATCTGTTACTTCTTAGCTAAGTCTCCACCCAATAAAGATAATTGCAAAGAATGGAACTCCCTCTATTGCCTCTAAGCACTAACCTGTAGGTCTCCTTCCACCAAAGATAATTGCAGAAATAGGTACTCCCTCTGGTTTTTCCCAATCAGGATGTATAATAGGACACTGACTAGCTGGGGCTGTAAATCTGGAATTTGGATGTGCTGCCTTTCCTGGGGCTCCAATGTGCCATTTCTTATTTAACCATGTTGTTATAGCCATGTTCTTAAAAGAAAGGTAAAAGTGACAAATGATGCCTACTTTAAAGCTTATTTTTAATCTTTATTATCATATGCAGGTTGCCATGGAGATTTAACCAGTTGAAGCTTAATAAAGTTTTTTTTGTCTTTTCTATCTATTATTTCATGAAAAGTTGATCTACATTTGTCTTCTTGTAATCATTTTGTGTAAGAATATATAAATATTTGGTACACAGGAAGCTGTTGAGTGGTGAATATGAAAAGTCATCAAACTGTAAAACATGCTTACATGAAGTTTTAATCCAATTTTCTAGAATTTGTAGATCCAGAGAAAATAGGAACAAAACTTTCACGAGATGGACATTAACATTTAAAACCAGTACATAACAGGTTGTTGCTAAATGGCGGAAACGGAAAACGGAACGGAATACGGAACGGAAACAGAAGACAGAAACAGAAAGAATTAACATGTTTTCTTTTTGGTTATTTAATCTACATAGGCATCTTTTATAAAGCATTACACATGTTTACAACTGAGAAAAAACCCAGAGGAATGGATTTAAAATAAAAGATTTTAAGGCATAAAGTATTGAAATAATTACCAGGAGATGATGGGACTATATTTTTGAAATATTTGATAAGGTCATGTGTACGTCGTTCGTGCGATTCAGGATAGTCTGTTAGACTTTTCTTTTAAAAGAAAGTTTGATCAATGTCAATAAGATAGCAACCCAACAACACAAAAAATAATCTCTATAGGCCTGAAAAAGGTTGACATTGGCCTCAATTCTATAAATAGGTTGTGAAGTAATAAACTTTTGGGGAAATCCTTTGCATCATTTTTTCTTTTTTAATTTCCTTGAATTAAGATTAGTGTTGTAGTGTATCTTGTTGTGTTGTTCTGCATTGGTAATTTTCGTTGTATCTTTTCTTGTATAGTGGAAAGAAAACGTAAAAGAAACCTAATAGGACAATGGTGTATGGACAAAATCCGATATGGAAACCAGGGAACAAGAATAGAAACTTGTATATACTTTATTTTTATGAGAGAAAAAAAATCGACAAAATCTCTCCGGGCACTATACAAAGCCTTTCTCACCATTTTAAATCCTTGCAACACTGAAGTATGCTGGTTGGTATTTACATATAGAAAAAGCATTATATCTCCTAGAATTTAAATCAATAAATACAAATTGATGTGCAAAAAGTGGCGAACAATAAGTAGCCGACATAGATATATATGATTTGCACAGTGCCCTCGCCAAGTTAGTCGTAGTCATGTCCTAAGGTTTTCAAAATCAAATTGTCTACTCTACTTCAAATATCATGCCGCTTAATTCTTCTCTGAAAATTCAATTCCTCTCAATTTTGCATAGTCAGCTATAGAAGGCCCCGAAATGACAATGTAAAAAATTTCAAACGAGAAAACAAACGGCCTTATTTATGTACCAAAAAAATGAACGAAAAACAAATATGTAACACATAAACAAACGACAACCACTGAATTACAGGCTCCTGACTTGGGACAGGCACATACAAACAGAATGTGGCGGGGTTAAACATGTTAGCAGGGTCCCAACCCTCCCCTAACCCTGGGACAGTGGTATGACATTACAACATAAGAGCGAACTTACTATAAAAGTCCGTTGAAAAGGCGTCACTCCTCAGATAGACACAAATATAAGTGGACGTGGCCGGATACTTGTGCATCCCAATAACAAAAAGACACTAGGTAACATTGGTGAATAATAATCTGATAGCTGCTAATTCGTTTTATATTTTTTAGGTCTATTTCTTTTACATTCTATGGCCTGTTTCTTCTGGCCCTGATACTTTTTATGTATTGAATCCATATTCTAATTTTGTTCTCGCCCAAACGTAAGTTATTATGTCTTTCCATTTCGGATGTAATAGTTTATTTAGTGGTACATATTTAGTTGATGTCTTATTAGTTAATACAATTATAGTAAAATGTTCATTCAATGTTTTTGCTCTGTCATGGTCGTTTTCTGCTGGTACTAAGACCTGCTTTAGTCTGAAATGGCACTGCTAAGTGAGCTTTTTCTCTTCACTTGGCGTTCGTCGTGTGATTTCGTCTTTGTTAACTTTTACAAAATTTCTCAGTCTCTGAAACTATACTGGGTCAAATGTTATTGAACATATGTCTTTCAGCGAGTTGTCTGATAGTTTTGCTTAAACTTTGCAACAATTACCATTGGTGTATCTAATTTAAATTAAAACATAGGGATAAAACGCAAGTGCTGTCTATTAAGAAATGCCATGAATAACGAAAACCTGATGTGAAAAACATGTCTAATCTGACATTGGACTCGGACTTCTTTTAAAATGAGTTTTACTGTGTGTATGCTTCATACATGTTTCTTTATTCTACATTTGTTAGAGGTATAGCGGGATCTCACAAAACATGTTTAAAACCGCCGCATTTTTGCGCCTGTTCCATGTCGGGAACCTCTGGTCTTTGTTAGTCATGTATATTTTTTTTAATTTAATCTCATTTATATGTTTTGGAGTTTAGTGTGACGCCCATTTTCACTGAACTAGTACACAGTTTTATTTTGGGGCCAGCTGATACCACCTCCGGTTGGGGGTTTTCTCTCTGCGTTGAAGACCCATTTTTGACTTTGTATGTTGTCTGCTCTTTGGTCGGGTTGTTGCCTCTTTGACATATTCACTGTTTTCTCTCTCAATATTATTAGAATGTTGAGTTCTACCTAATGTCCATTCATGTAAAAGCAGTCAAATGACTTCTTACAGGAGTTATCGACCTTATATGATGAATTTTCTCACTTGCATGTTCGCCTGTTATCTTGAAATACATGGTAAATAGAGGAAACTTTTAATAGTAAAAATTACCAGCAAGACAAGATCTATTGATTTCCATAGTTCTTTATTCCCCCTCCCCCTTAAATTCCGTCAAGTTTCTTTTCGTTTCCGTTTCCTTTCCGTTTTCTGTTTCCCCAGTTTAGCACCACCCGTAAATAACATTACCTTGTCTATTTCATCTTCCATGCCTTCCCAGAAGAATCCTCCATCAGCAGTCTCGGCTACATTGGTAAATATTGAGTTTTTCTGGAATGTCTTCATGGCATTAGGGTTGGTTTTAAAGTTTGTACCTGGGGCTACACCAAAGAATCCAGCCTCAGGATTGATGGCTCTGAGGGTACCTTCTTTGTCAAACTTCAACCATGCAATATCGTCACCTGTAATAATAAACATTATTCATTGATACAGAACAGATTTCCCTATATCAAAACTAGCCCTTGGTTTTGGTTATGATAACAGAATTTCTCACAATTACAGCTGATGGTTATAGGTGATGTCTATTTTCAATGGACAACAACAATGTTGAACCAAAAATTTTAGGACTTTTTTCCATGCGACAGGTTGCGCAAAATTGTCAGATTTTGTATAGATTTGCATGGAAAAAATCCAATTTTCTGCAGTAAAAAGAAAACTACACGATAGAATTTTAAGATAAAATGTGAGAAGATAGCTCTTATAACATGCTTTCAGATAAGAAAAAGAAATAGAGAGGTCACCAGACTTGTTTTCTTGCTACATACTAAATTAAGTAAATTCATAACGCTTTCTATTATAAAATTACCTTATCTGAGTTATCTCCCCTACTTTGGCAAAGTTAAAAAATAAAGAATCAAACTCAAATATTGTGTTTTAAGAAAACACAGCCGAAAATATGATAAAACTCACAATTTTCTATATTTACATTAAAAGTCTTACACATGAATTACATACATGATACTTCTCTCAAAATATGCACATTTCATTATTGTTATCTGCTACTTCAAAATCCAAAATGGAGGAAGACTCCAGCTATTATTTTCATCTGTTTGCGACCATAGTTTATTGAATTTTTCATATTTTGTCTTCTGATATGTCATTAGATAAATGATTCAGATTCATGTATTTTTTTATGTATTATTTATGACCTTAAATTGTCCCCCTTTCGTTATTTAATCAATATGTTCTTAACCTCCAGTGGCATATAGACTGTAAAACCTACCTACAACTCTTGACTTTGTACCCTGGAATTGATGGTTTAACATGGCAAGGTTTGTTTTACCACAAGGACTGGGGAAACATATAGACAGTGAAACATACCTACAACTCTGACTTTGTACCCTGGAATTGATGGTTCTAACATGGCAAGGTTTGTTTTACCACAAGGACTGGGGAAACGTAGAGACAGTGAAACCTACCTACAACTCTGACTTTGTACCCTGGAATTGATGGTTCTAACATGGCAAGGTTTGTTTTACCACAAGCACTGGGGAAACATATAGACAGTGAAACCTACCTACAACTCTGACTTTGTACCCTGGAATTGATGGTTCTAACATGGCAAGGTTTGTTTTACCACAAGCACTGGGGAAACATATAGACAGTGAAACCTACCTACATCTCTGACTTTGTACCCTGGAATTGATGGTTCTAACATGGCAAGGTTTGTTTTACAACAAGCACTAGGGAAAGCTACTGTGAAACCTACCTACAACTCTGACTTTGTACCCTGGAATTGATGGTTCTAACATGGCTAGGTTTGTTTTACCACAAGCACTGGGGAAAGCTGCACATATGAATTTTTCTTCTCCCGTCTTCTCATTTTGAAGTCCCATAATCTAAAAAGATAAAACATTATGATACAAATTTCATCTCTTAATAACAAGAGTGCACACAATAAAACTCCTCATCTGCTTATCATGATTGAATTTATGATAAAAGTCTTAAATATAATTATAACATCACAAATGATCCAATTAAATCAGGTTGTGGTAAGATAAACCCTATCCGACAACATGCACACCATGCAATCATTCAGTATACCAAATACATTTACAGACTCGACAACGATAACTTAACCTTGAAAACTGATCTATGAAATGAGGCTAAGTTAGGTAGACTCTATAAATAGATATGTTGACAATGCAAGGAGCCCTTATATACCAAATATAGTTACCCTATTACTCATAACATTGTGTTGGGTCAACATAATTATCTCTCAATTATCTGGTATAAAACCCAAATAGATATAAGAAGATGTGGTATAAGTGCCAATGAGACAATTCTCCATCCAAGTCACAATGTATAAAAAAGTAAACCATTTTAGGTCAAACTTACTGTTCAAGAACTTACCAACATATGTTCTGCCAGCCACCCTTCATCTCTAGCTATAACACTGGCTATTCTTAGGGCAAAGCATTTCTTTCCCAGTAAAGAGTTTCCACCGTACCCACTTCCATATGACATAATTTCTCTCTGTTCAGGTCTGTGGGCTATCATGATTCTCTCTGGGTTACATGGCCAATGGTTTATAACCTTTCCTGTAAAACAAAATGATAATTAAAGCACTCACAATTAGAAGAAATATTGCTTTTCTGTCATACTTGTGAACCATGTTCAAAATACTTACTTTATTTGACCTTTTAAAGCTCTGCCACAATTTACTAAATAAATATTGTCTTTACAAAACTATAATTTATTTATCCTTGCCTGCTTTACATTTAATTGTAAATATTTCATGCATATGCGTAACTAAAATGAATTTAAATATATCTAATAAGAAGGCTTTGCAAAGAAGGTTGCCAAAAATGAATGGCAGGATAATTGAAAAGTCACTCTATATGAACAATTAAGATAGGGACAGAAAGGTGGAGGTATAATAGTAAAAATATATCGAAGTTGATGTACTACATCACCTACAAATGGCTATTTAACACATGATTTTTGTATGAATTAGACATTTGCCATGGTCTAACCTAAAATGATATTTTACAAACAATACTTACTCTGGACAGGTCTAGGACAACCAACAGAATGAACGCACTTGACAAAATCATTATCTCCCAAAGTCTCCCAAACGTGTGGTGATACACGAGTCATAATCTTCATACAAAGTAATACATAGTTAGAATCAGTCAGCTGTATACCAATCTTACTGATGGGACCTCCAATAGGTCCCATACTAAATGGAATCACAAACATGGTCCTGCCTAAAAATAAAAAATAATTATAAGTTCTGAAGATAATAGGCAAAAACCGTAATTTTCTGGCATTCAATTGTTGAAAAAATCGTCACTTTGCTCCTTAGGACTTTTACATGTACATGATTACAGTTATTCTTTGTGTTATTAATCATTTTTGCATTTAATATATTTAACCTACCTCAAATAGTTATTTAGATAACAACCAATGCTGCAAAAACATTAAAATTCAATATATAAAGGGCAATAACTACAAAACAGGATTATCAAATTTTGAGAATAGGTAGACATTTTCATCATGATAAATTTTAGAGATATTATTTAAAACTGAAGATTGACAACTAAGTTCTATTTTTAGACATGACAGCAATGTTGGTTGATCAATCCAGATGAAAATCACAGATTAACAATGAAAACAACCAATGACTGCTGAGTCACGTGATCTATCATGTCATCTGGTTAATATCAAGGTGAAGATTAATCAATGACAGTTGTTACTTGTTGCAGTTAACTTTTTATATTTGATATTTTTACCTGCCATACAGCCAGGATATCTGTCATTCATCTCTTTTTCCATGTCTGGCTCTGAAATCCATTGTCCCAAAATACCTTTGACACCTTCCCTAACATGGGGGACTGTATCATACTTTTCTTTTGTTGATATCCAGGTCTTGGCCTCTACTCTAGCAACATCAGCAGGGTCAGTTCTACACAAAAAGCTGTAATAAAACAATACATAGGACTTGTCATAATTTGCAAAATTGTTTAAAATTGCTAATGAGGAGGTAACATCTACAATGAACTGTATAGCTTTCTATGCAAGAGGCTGTTATGTGTGTTCACTTCTGAAATTCAAAGAAGGAACATTTTTATAAAATAATATCTTTCTAGCTAGTGAGATAATACAAAAAACAGCATGAGAATGGAAAAATGTGCTTCTTTTTTAGATGCAAGCATAAAAAATTTTGCACAGTAATTATAACTCCATTATAAATTTGTTGGGGGTCTTTTAAACTTTGAAATAAATACAAGAAATATAGACATACTTTCGGCTGTTGTCTGCTCTATGGTCGAGTTGTTGTCTCTTTGACACATTCCCCATTTCCATTCTCAATTTTATTTATATTAAACATCGATGAAAATGTTATTTCCAGCATTAATTTCTTTAAAGAGCCTATTCTTGATTATTCAAAGTTAACATGGCGACAAACAATCATCATTCAGAAATTTCAACATACATTATTTACTATTTATATGTATAATCTGTTTGTTTTTTACTAGATACACTAATGTCTTGTATCAGTTTTGCTTTCATTAAAATCACAAGGTCAAGCAAAAATCTTTTTTAACAGAAAAAGTTCACATGAATGTTTTCAACCACAAAAGAATGTCACAGTACAGGGAAGCAGAACAGGATGGAGATAAAAGACTTTGTCCTTGACTTATAAATTGAATGAATTTTTAATAATTGTATACACGTCCACCAATAATGAATGTATTCAAACGAAAAAGTATGTATATATAATATGTTAATTATTCATTGCAACATCAATACATCTTCTCTTTAATCAGTATTCAATCAGGAGGTGGTACCTACATGATGTAAAATGTTTATTAACAAATTTGTTCTACTTCATAACATATTTTTAATTGGAAAACTTAAATTAGGCCATTATTTTTCTCATTTGAATTTCTGTGTCATTTGGTCTCTTGTGGAGATTGTTTCATTGGCAATCATACCACATCTTCTTTTTTTATATTAATACAATAATTGAAGAAAAATCTATTTTGTTATACCTGCATGATAACATAAATCAATTCAATATATAATCAAGACATATTTTTAACATTCTAATTGCATTTCTACATCAGCCTTCTCCATAACAGTTAGTGAAAATTTTTGCTTCATAAACAATACACAGTAATTATACTTCTATTGAGTCAATTTATATCCATCATGTACATTTATTTATATATATCTATATATATCATTGCATAGTCAACACTGTATGAGTTACTTCCCTTTTGATATTCTCTTTACTCAAATCATACAAAATGTCAACTGAATCAGACTTATCACTGGGTTTGTACTTATGGGTGCTATATGTGGAATAGGATATTTTCACCCTAAAATTTTGGTGAGGTTTATGTTGCTCATAGTTTTTAGTTTTATATGCTGTGTACTGGTACTGTTACATTTGTCATCCATTATTTTTGTAAGGCATTGTAAGTTTGTTTTTCGACTATTGAATTTAACTATCCCTTTGGTATCTTTTACCTTTCATTTAAAAGTACCTAATTTTAAAAAAAAAATCTAAAAGTACCTAATTCTAAAAAAAAAATCTAAAAGTACCTAATTCTAAAAAAAAAATTAACAAATAATCAGGCAAATTGATGTAAATATAAATAAATTGTATTTCTATATATATTAGATAATGTGTTATTGTCAATGATAATAATCATTTGAAAGCTTTATGGCATTGGATTTTGCGATGCAACTTGACTCAATTTTTTATAAATGTTTTCATTTTTTAAGATAAAAATCAAATAGTCTAATAACGAAACCAAAATAGAATACAATATGAAAAAAAAATATACATTTGCAAACTTGGAAAGAAGTCTGAATTTTTAATTATTAAGGATAAACTTTGAATATTCATGAGTAAACTTGGAAACTGTTGATAACAATGCATCCAATACTCAAAATCATAATCAGTTCTACGGATATTTTTCTATAATCATCTATGTAATTCTGTTACGCTAGATGGGAAAAAGTCAAGGGCTTAGGGCCATAACCTTACTTGTTCTCATATTTGGGGAGTGAAGTAAGAACTCCTCTTTCTAACAATTTGTGTATGATCTCATCGGCTTCTCCTTGTGAACCATCGCAAATGTACAATGCTCTAGGTGCACAAATGTCAACCTAAAAATAGATGCATATTTTTCTTAAAGGAAAATTAGCTTTTTAATCACAAATAAGAGGGCACACATATAAAAGAGTATGTTCAGTAAGACCCCTTTTTGGCCCCAAAATATAGCAGTTTTACAAAATTATGAAATTGTTATCTTTTAGCTATTTATTGGAAAGTAGAAGGCTTCTGCTACATAAATATAGGCTGTTTTTGACAATACAATGTACATATATCGGGAACTAGCATCATTAAGTCATGCTAAATTACTGAAATCTTCACAATTTTAGCATATTAGTTAAATTTTAGACGGTTTTCGTCTGAAATGAAAGTGGCCACATTCGTGTTCATTCATAATATTGAAATGTAAGTTGTATTTGATGATAATACATAGCATATATAAAGGTTGAGGATGAACACGGATGCGGCCACTTTCATTTTAGACAAAAACCATCTGAAAAGTGACATTTTTTGGCATATTTGCTAGATTTTTCATATTTAAGCTTGAATCGGAGCGTACTTAATGACTTAATCAGTTAAAAACTTTCACAAAAACTAATCACATCAATTGAAATAGACACTTAAGTGTTTAAAAAGTGTCAAAAATCTTTCGTCAGATGAACCTGAAATTTGAGGCCAAAATCGACCCTTACCTGACCTACTCCTTTCAAACTCAGGTGCAGTCAACAAATAAAGAGATTGAAGTGAAAATGTAATCGAAATTCAATAATAGTTCAAAGATATGCAGTCAAGAAATTGTTCTAAAACTTGAAAACATTATTTTGTATCATATTCGAATAGATTAACCTTTAACTTCAATTATGCTGTATAATTGTTTTCCAAAAAGCAAAATTTCAATTATATTTTCATCAAAAAAACTTTTGGTACTAACATTTTACTTAACTTAGGCCAGGATTTTTTAATTTGTTGGTTTACGGATCCGCCGACCCGATTTTGCCGATTTCCAGAATAAAAATAAAATTGACATACTTTTTTATTCCCGCGGACCCTAACAAATGCATTATCCCTGAAAAATAATTAAAATATTCTTTTTTTATGAAATGCTTGCATTAATCACTAACAAAATTGATAACACTTTTTGTAGTGAAAAAATAAAACTCCAAGTTTACATTTCTAAAAATAGACAAAGCAATTATAACTGACCTTGAAATGTCAATTGCGCAAATAATTTTGCAAAACGAAACCTGTGTTTAAAACCAATTACACAATAAGTTTGTTTCCCGTATTTGTCATCAGTCCGTAAGATGCATCATCTGATAGAAATAGACCTGTCCAAATGTGGACAGGTGGAAGACATCAAGTTAAAGTACTGAATATTAAATGATCATTTGGTTTTTTCTTGTTTCATACATAATAAAAAATATCGTCCATTTGGATAAAAAAACGGGAATGCAGGACAACAGATTAACCCGATATTCTCGATTTTCTCGTGGACGAGTCTATTACATGTTTGACGCGTTTGTTGAAACTTATTTTTGTATGACGTTTTTACATTTTTTTTCTTTATCAGTTTTTGTGCTTTGAATATCATAATTCACCAACAGGGGTTTCATTATCTTTCATGTTGACTGGTACTTTCCATGCTTCTAGGTGGTACTTTTCAATTTATTCCATGAATATCTTATATAAAAATTCCTACATTTAGGCGGTACTTTTCAATAGCATAGGAGGGTAAAAGTACCGGGTACCGCCTCCTAATGAATGGCCTGCACCAAGTTTTCTGGAATTGATTAAGAGCTAAGCGAATCTGTTTTTCTTGTTTGTGAAATGATGATTTTATTTCGTCTTTGTCCATGCACCCCCCTTTTTTATGGGAAATTATTAGAATGTCATGCGATGTTTATGACAGCTGAGCAATAAAATTTCATCAAATGAAATCTAAGAAATGATGACAAAATAGTATAAGAAACATATTGTTAGAAAGATATTTATTTTGCATATTTTTCTGTCTTGAAAGATATTTTTTTTTCTTTTTTTTTCCGACCGACCGACCCGACCTTTTCATCTGGAAAATCTGTAAACCAACAAATTAAAAAACCCTGGCCTTACCCATTTTGCAATAAACTTCTGACATTTCTTTGGAAGTTTATGGAAGTCTCCCTTGGCAATTGGTATTGGTCCAATATGCTGGACTACAATGTTATGGACCTCATAAAATTGGGTTTCCTCTTTATCAAACACGCTGGTCATTTTGTGTTCTCTGCGTTCTCTGGTCGTCTACAAAATAACAAATTTTTATTACAACTAAGGACAAGTCTAGATATCATTTAAAATATTCCAGACCTATGTTGTACAATATAATTACAATGCACTGTTACTATGACAAACACCTTAATCAATAAGTCAGCTTAAGGGCATACGATACAGTTACAGGGGAGGTAATGACATTGCTAACGTAAAATGTTATTTTCGCGACGTCAAACTATGACATATCGGGAAAAGATGCATTTTTCGACTATTTTTTATCATTCAAACTGATTTAATTTAAAAACGAGTGCAATAAAACTGTAAATAGAGGATTTTTTTTAATTTTGATAAATATACAGCAACAAAATACAATTTTTTTTCTTAATTCATGACCATTTAATAAATATGAGTTATTTCTGAATAAAAAATGCATAATTTTTTAGGATACTTATAAAATACAAAAATTACAAATTATTTTACAAAAAACAATTTGTGTTTATCTTTTAAAACAAAAAAGTTATGGTTTTCTTACGAAAGGGAAAATACGGCCACAAATCCGAATTTTGAGCAAATATACAAAATTTCGACCTCATTTAACTCAAAAAGTAGCACATGAAGGTATATTTTTTATTACATATTTGATTTAAGCAGGCAAAAACTAGCCTATATTGAAATTTTCATCAACTTGTAAATACGGGATCAAAACTGTATCGTAACATAACATAAAATTTGTAATCTACAAAGGATCAATTCCTATAACTATATGAGCTAAGGATTTAAATGCAAAGGTTTACCATAAGTCACTGGAGTATAATCATAAAAATAAGAATATGTGCTATCATTTGATTACTAACAACATGAACAACACAATGAAACTTAGGTAAAAGTGATCTATGTTATTGAACTGTGTCGGAATGTATGGAATTTATTATATGTAAGAGGTTCTAACATATTACTGACATATCATTCAAAACTTAACTTTTCTTAGAAATGACCTTCCGCTCACCGGTAAGACTTGACCATTGAAGCTATTCAATTGTAAATTTTTGGAAAATTTATTGTACTGAACAAAGCAAATACATTGTTGATATTGGATTGTTTAGAAATAAACACCTGCACTTTATTTATCTCATTCAAACATAAAATTTTAGTCACAATAACTCCCACTCTGAAATATTGGTATTCTATCTTTGGTTTCTGAGAGATATACAATATATCATAGGACTTAATCAAATTCTGAGAGACCTTTATACAATGAGACTAGGGTAAATGTATATGCCATACATTGAGACTAGGGTAAATGTATATGCCATACATTGAGACTAGGGTAAATGTATATGCCCCTGGCTCCTGTCCACTGACAATGGGTGGCATAATAATAATTGAGCCAAATCATGTCAATTTAATCAAGATTAAGTTGATCAAAGTTTGCTAAAGTATGAATATTTATGTACAATAGTTGCAGTTTTTAAACTTTAGCAAACAGAACAATTCATATTATAAGTGAAAACAAGAAGGTGGTAAATAAAGTAGATAAAAACACTGGCAAAAAAAGCAGATTAAATCCATGGCAAGCAAAATATTAAAGCACTGGCAAACAAAATGCAAATTAAGCACTGCCAAATAAGAAAGCAAATTGAAGCACTTGCAAATAAGAAAGCAGATTGAAGCACTGAACCACTGGCAAATAAGAAAGTAGATTGAAGCACTGGCAAATAAGAAAGAAGATTAAAGCACTGGCAAATAAGAAAGCAGATTTATTCAATGGCAAATAAGAAAGCAGATTAAAGCACTGGCAAATAAGAAAGCAGATTGGAACACTGGCAAAGAAGAAAGTAGATTAAAAACACTGGCAAATAAGAAAGGAGATTAAAGCACTGGCAAATAAGAAAGAAGATTGAGGCACTGGCAAATAAGAAAACAGATTGAAGCACTGTCAAATAAGAAAGCAGATTAAATCCATGGCAAGCAAAAGATTAAAGTACTTGCAAACAAAATGCAAATAAAGCACTGGCAAATATAAAAAAAAGTAGTTTAAAGCACAGACAACCATGAAATCAGATTATTCAATGGCAAAAAAAGCACTGGCAAATAAGAAAGAAGATTATAGCACTGGCAAATAAGAAAGCAGATTGAAGCACTGGCAAATAAGAAAGAAGATTGAAGCACTGGCAAATAAGAAAGCAGATTTATTCAATGGCAAATAAGAAAGCAGATTAAAGCACTGGCAATTAATAAAGCAGATTGAAGCACTGGCAAATAAGAAAGTAGATTAAAAGCACTGGCAAATAAGAAAGCAGATTGAAGCACTGGCAAATAAGAAAGTAGATTAAAAGCACTGGCAAATAAGAAAGCAGATTACATCACCGGCAAATAAGAAAGAAGATTGAGGAACTGGCAAATAAGACAGCAGATTGAAGCACTGTCAAAATAGAAAGTAGATTAAAGCACTGGCAAATAAGAAAGCAGATTAAAGCACTGGCAAATAAGAAAGCAGATTGATTCAAAGGCAAATAAGAAAACAGATTAAAGCACTGGCAAATAAGAAAGCAGATTAAAGCACTGGCAAATAAGAAAGCAGATTGATTCAAAGGCAAATAAGAAAACAGATTAAAGCACTGGCAAATAAGAAAGCAGATTGATTCAAAGGCAAATAAGAAAGCAGATTAAAGCACTGGCAAATAAGAAAGCAGATTTATTCAAAGGCAACTAAGAAAGCAGATTAAAGCACTGGCAAATAAGAAAGAAGATTAAAGCACTGGCAAATAAGAAAGCAGATTGAAGCACTGGCAAATAAGAAAGTAGATTAAAGCACTGGCAAATAAGAAAGAAGATTGAAGCACTGGCAAATAAGAAAGCAGATTGATTCAAAGGCAAATAAGAAAGCAGATTGATTCAAAGGCAAATAAGAAAGCAGATTAAAGCACTGGCAAATAAGAAAGCAGATTGATTCAAAGGCAAATAAGAAAGCAGATTAAAGCACTGGCAAATAAGAAAGCAGATTTATTCAAAGGCAACTAAGAAAGCAGATTAAAGCACTGGCAAATAAGAAAGCAGATCTATTCAAAGGCAAATAAGAAAGCAGATTAAAGCACTGGCAAGTAAGAAAGCAGATTAAAGCACTGGCAAATAAGAAAACAGATTTATTCAATTGCAAATAAGAAAGCAGATTACATGTAGCAATGGCAAATGGTAGTTAAAAAAGATTAAAGCAACTGCAAATAAGAAAGAAGATTAAAGCAATGGCTATTAACATTGAATAATAAAGCAGATTAAAGCACTGGCAAATAAGAAAACAGATTTATTCAATTGCAAATAAGAAAGCAGATTACATGTAGCAATGGCAAATGGTAGTTAAAAAAGATTAAAGCAACTGCAAATAAGAAAGAAGATTAAAGCAATGGCTATTAACATTGAATAATTAAGCAGATTAAAGCAATGTCAAATAGGAAAGTATATATATAAAAGCACTGGCAAATAAGAACGCAGATTAAAGCACTGGAAAATAAGAAAAAAGAGCAAAGCACTTATATATAAGAAAGCAGATTAAAGCACTGGCAAGTAAGAAAGAAGATCAAATCACTAACATATAAAAGAAAGCAAATGAAAGTACTGGCAAATAAGAACGCAGATTAAAGCACTGGAAAATAAGAAAAAAGAGCAAAGCACTTATATATAAGAAAGCAGATTAAAGCACTGGCAAGTAAGAAAGAAGATCAAATCACTAACATATAAAAGAAAGCAAATGAAAGTACTGGCAAATAAGAAAGCAGATTAAAGCACTGAAAAATAAGGGAAAACTAAAGCACTAACATATATAAGAAAGAAATTATATGCACTGGAAAACAAGAAAGAAGATAAAAGCACTGGCAAATAAGAAAACAAATGTGACCTAGCATATTAGAAAACAAATGTGATAAGGCAAATAAGAAAGCAAACTTAAGTGCAGCAATTTCAGCAAAAATGTAGAATTAAAATGAATTAATAAAATGCATCAGTTATAATGCACTTCATGAAAACAATCAACAGATTTAGTTATTCACAAAAAAAAGGAGTTATATGTTCAAGTTACATACATGTACACTCATAAAATAATTAAGGGCTAAACCACATCAATAAATCATTGAAATAAAAAAAAAAATAAGACAAGTATTTCAACTCTACCTCATGACAAAATATCCTACAATACACAACAGTACTGGAGAAACTACATGCCTTTCAGGTTAACAAAGTTGTACTTTTTAATCACAAGCTTGCACTTGAAATATCAGACTGATTAATTTGCAGAAACCTGAATTAAAATGACACTGTATGTGCATAACCTAAACAATTTACAACTCAAACTGTCAGACAAAAAAGAAATTCAGTTCATGTATAAGATTTGACAGCCAGGACAAAAGAAATAGAAGCAGTACAGATATCTAGTACACCCTTTTTTCAGTTAAAAATAAACTGCGTTGTATAATTGCCAGTTCATTAGTACTAAGTTTGTGTACATTCCATGCTGGAGAGTATATATGAATTATGATGTATACAGATAAGTCATAAGTTCTCTGTTCATCAACTTCTATAATTATCCAACACAATTTCTGATAACTCTTGTTTTTATTCATTATATAAACGTGATACAAAAAAGTGCCTAATGTTCAACGAACTAGATATCATTGAGATGGGAGCCATCTCTGTGGGCCCCGCTGTCAATAACGTGGGGTAAATAAGTTGTATGGATAATCTGATATGAAGCATTATTTGAAGTTATTACATAGTCTCATGTGTGATTTTGATCTAAGATTTTAAGTTAAAACTGATAAATATTCTCATCTTACTTCCATAGTATAATAGTGATATGACTGCATGATGTGAACTCATTGTTTACTACTCTAAGGTGACTTCTGGATATATGGATTGATGTTTGAACAATATGTTTAAAGGTGCTGCCCAATTGATATTTGTCACATATTTTTAGAATTATGCCTTCAATATATTATGACCCACCAAGTATAAAGTATGAAATATTAATGGTTCTCGAGAGGTAGAGCGGACACAATTTGTTAAGAACAACGAACGAATGGACAGACCGACAGACTGATCTTAGACCTAGGATGCATACATTATGACACATTCTCTTGTGTTGGTTAATATATATGTTAAGTTGAAAATGTTTGTCAGGTATAAAGTATGAAATAATAACAGCTGTCCTCTCAAAATATAATGTGGATCAAATTTGTTAGCGATGGACAGACCAACAGACAGACAGACCTTTGACCTAGGAAGTGGTGCATACATCATGACACACCCTCTGGTGTTGGTTAAAATGGATGTCAAGTATAATATTTGAAATCATAACGGTTCTCAAGATATAGAGCGGACACAATCTTCACCACAGGACACAGGGTTGTCAACTGAAACCAAAGTTTTTTTGACGTTGACCTTTGACCTAGGAAGTTGTACATACATCATGACACGCCCTCTGGTGGTGGTTAAAATGTATGACAAGTATATACTTTGAAATCATAACGATTATCTAGATATGGAGCGGACACGATCTTCACCACAGGACACAGGATTGTCAACTCGAAACCAAAGTTTTTGACCTTGACCTTTGACCTAGGAAGTTGTACATACATCATGACACACCCTCTGGTGGTTGTTAAAATGGATGTCAAGTATAAACTTTGAAATCATAATGGTTATCTAGATATGGAGCGGACACGATCTTCACCACAGGACACGGGGTTGTCAACTGAAACCAAAGTTTTTGAACTTGACCTTTGACCTAGGAAGTTGTACATACAACATGACACACCCTCTGGTGTTGGTTAATAATCATCTTAAGTATTAAGTATGAAATCATAACGGTTCTCTAGATATGGAGCGGACACGAAAGTGTTACGGACGGACAGACGGACGGACGGACGGACAGACTGATCACTATAGGGCGACCCGCCGTCGGCGGGGCCCTAATAAGTACAGACATTATACATGTTATAAAAGTGTATAGCTTTTTTAGCGATACCAACTTGTTTAAAATCTCATTCCATCTTTAAGTATTTTTAAAAAAGCGTCACTTAAAGAAAACAAATTATCTAAATAAAGTAGCCCCAAATAACCTGTAAATTCTTTTGATCTTCTTTGAACAGAATTCTTCCTTTATAAAAGTTTATGTAATGAAAAAGTTATTTTTGTTTTATTGAAAACATAGATCCCCAATAATAATATCCAAATAACAGAGAACTTTAAAATTAACTTATTTATAGTTTACATGGCCCACAGTACAGTTACTCTACCGTGTCAATTCTCTCAGCTAGATTTTCAAGCATATCTGCTCCAAGCCATGGCATATATCCATACTGGGAACCCATGTCCCACGTATCTTCAGGAGCATGTCCATATTGTTGCTTGAATAAATCCATTTTCTTGCTTTTATAAACTATTCATAGCTGCAATCAGCTGGTCAAAATGGCTGAAAATGGATCAGGACTTACACGATTTGTCAATATAGGATTTGACACTCTGACTTTTGGTGTATATTAGGAAACTATTATTTGATAAAACACAACGCAAAAACTGTCATATACTCCATTGTCAATACAAAATATAAAAGTCATCAACCATCACAAAAAAACAAAACATCTTTCATCCACAATATAATCTTGAACTTAACCTAGAAGAGTAAACATTTTCCACAATATAGTGTAGAACTAAACCAAGTAGATAATACTACAGAAGTATACCAAACACAATAAAGAGGTAGATATAATGTATAGGTGTTTCACAAGTACTTACAGAAAACATAAATAATATACATTGCATCTATAGCTTGTGAAGGGTACATCACTCATGCACTTCATTCATAAAACATTGACCTGTTTTCTGTATTTAAACAGCAGTATGCACTTGTTTTTTTTCTGTCAGAATTTCTCTCCTATTGACTCAATGTATAAAAAAAAATGTAAAATAAAAAAAACCTGAACCTACCTACCCTTTTTCAAAGATGTAACAGGAAACACACATACTATTTATTTTGCCTAGGGGAGTTGCAATCTAACAGTTTAGAATTGACCAGGTTCAAAATTCTTCAATATTGTTGTTCAAATTGAAAATATCTATACCATTAGACAGTCACATGCAACTGTAAACTAGAGTATCTTGTCTACATTATAAGCTGTGTTTGAACCATATATTGAAAGTCTCATTACAGTGTTAGAAAGTTGTAAAAATTCTAAAAAGACTTAGTATCATTATCCCAATGGGCAAGAAAATACTACTGTGCCACCTAAACATGCTAAAGACTGTATGGTTAAACATATAGTTTTTAACTTTTATGTCATTTACCTTAGATCTCTGGTGGAGAGTTGCCTAAATGCCTAATTGGCAATCTTACCACATCTTATTCTTATAGATACCATTAGTGTATGCACATCATTGACATTAATATTATAAACAAATAATAACAGAACATATCTTAATCAATAATGTACTAGTATGGAACGCCAAAACTGTCTTGTTATGACCATTTGTCATTATATGATGTGCATTTACCTTTATATGACGTGCACTTGTCATTATATGATGTGCACTTACCTTCATATGATGTGCACTTGTCATTATATGATGTGCAAACACCTCTATATGACGTGCAAATATGCTTACATTATGTCCAAGTATCTTTATATGATGTCCAAACATCTTTATATGATGTCCAAACATCTTTATATGATGTCCAACCACACTTATATGATGTGCAAATGTACTTATATGATGTGCAAATGTACTTATATGATGTGCAAATGTCCTTATATTATGTGCAAATATACTTATATGATGTGCAAATATCCTTATATGATGTGCATTTTCCCTTATATTATGTGCAAACATCTTTATATGATGTGCAAATATCCTTTTATAATGTGCATTTTCCCTTATATTATGTGCAAACATCTTTATATGATTTGCAAATATCATTATATTATGTGCATTTTCCCTTATATTATGTGCAAACATCTTTATATGATGTGGTTGTGTCGTTATATTATGTGCTTGGAATCTTATATCATGTGGTTCGGTTAACTTCATTATATGATGTCGAAACGTCATTATATGATGTGCTTTCATCGTCGTTATGGTCAATGAACATGATTACGATTAAAATGATTACTTTCTACGTCATAACTGATTCCGATCTGCTTCTTCAGAACTGATATAACCCGGATCAAATCTTAAGTCATTTAAAAAGAGAAAAACCTTGACATGTTTGTTTCTCGATTTAAGATGAAAAAAATCACACCAAATATTGATGGAAAATTGTCAAATTATGAATATTAATCGGTGGGTCTACAATAATGAATATACGGGATCTACAATAATGAGCATACAGTTAACTTATTACATTTTAGAAATAGACCTTTTATCTTTTAAGCGAAAGTGCATTTTTAAGATAAAGTGAGACAGTGCATTTTAACAAAAATTAACGTTTCAAACATTTCGGCGAAAGATAAGATCAATTAATGCAGGAACTAGTTGAAGAATTTCCCGGCAGTGGCGAAAATATGATGAAACAAATTGTGTGGCTTCTTATTTGTTTTCTTCGGTTTGAGTAAAAGCTCCGTCTTGAAGGCCGTAATTTCAATTGACCTATAATTGTTTACTTTTTACATATTATGACTTAGATGTAGAGTTGTCTCATTGGCACTCATATCATATTTTCCTATTTCTATTCATTGCAAAAGTCACCAATGATACTCAAAGTCAGTTTTAAAAATATTTTATAACGATAGCTATCATCTCTTGCATATATAATCATACCGGTATGGATGATTGGTTGGTTAATTTGTTGATTGATAGCTTTTTAACGCCACTTTCAACACTATCATGTTATTTCGTGGTTGTGTGTTTATAGAGATGGAGAAAGCCGAAGTCCCCGGACAGAACCACCGACATTCGGTACGAAAAACTAATAATTCTATTCAATTGAGATTGGAGTCGAGCTTACCTGCCACGTGTGGGATTCGAACCCCCCCCCCCCCCAAAAAAAAAAAGGAATTAAAGGAGATATGGGATGACCTCCAACTCTGTGCATGACATTTGCTTGCATCTTTTTATTATGTTTTCATCCATTTATTGCACACTTACATGTACATGTGTATGAATGTATGCTTGACGTCCAGCGGAAAATTGATATATATATAAAAGACTATGTGGTATGATTGCCAATGAAACAACTCTCCACAAGACACCAAATGACACAGAAATTACCAACTATAGGTCACCGTACGGCTTCCAACAATGAGCAAAGCCCATACCGCATAATCAGCCGAAATGACAAATGTAAAACAATTCAAACCAGAAAACTAACGGCATAATTTATGTACAAAAAATGAACGAAGAACAAATACCGTTATGTAACACACCAACAGACGACAACCACTGAATTACAGGCTCCTGACTTGGGACAGGTGCATATTCGGACGGGAACATATTAATGTGAAATGAATATTAACCCTGTTTTGTAATAGACCGACACCCTGAGTCGGATTTTTAACATGCTACTTCGCAGAAATCCATTTCTCCTTACGGTGTTACCCAAACAGATTATTTTGATTCCGAGCAAATTTGATTTTACTCCTTAATTTAGCAGGGAAGCAGCAAATACCAATTTTAAATTCTTGGGTTTTGAACCGGCCGGAATTCGAACCTACGACCACCAACACTAGAGGCTAACATGCAACCATGAAAGCACCGCCACTAGACAGTTATACCCGTTATATAAAAGGAAAGCCATTCAGATATACAACTCCGTAAACAGGGCTAACATAATGACCATTTTTTTTTTTTTTTGGTGATTGCGGGTCAAAAGGGGGGGGGGGCATGTTTTTTTTTTGTAAATGTTTGATTCCAAGTTTCTTGAAACTTTTTTAAGATAGTTTATCTGTTTTCAGGAGGGAATCAAAATAATTGTTTCCATTGATAATGAGAGAAAAAATAAAACAATAATGAAATTAAAAAAATAACCATATTATTTTTTAAAAAGAGTTTTTACATCTAAGTCGAAAAATATGTTTATCCTGAAACAAGGAACACGTCCTCCTGCCCACACTTCATGTTTACATCACGATGACCGTGAGGGCATTCCGATGCATTGTCGCAACAGAGATTTGACATTTGTAAGTAATATATATGCACACGTACAGAACAATTGTGTTAACGCATGCGGAAGAATATCTCAAGAACATCTATGCGGGAAAAATGAATGCCTACATAAATCCAAACTATTAGAAAATCCGAATTATTACAGAAGAGTTTTCACCATGCACTTGCACTGCACTATTATTAGAATAGAAGAATAGAATGCTATAGCATCTGGACCAAAATTATGTATACATGTAACTGTTATGGTATAGAACCACTAATTCAGGTCCGGTCGGAAAAAAACATACAAGAAACTTAGAACATATTTTAAACAAAGTAGTTGCTACGCATAGCTGTATCTTTGTCAGTAGCGGGTATATTTGGTTAATTATGGTATCAAATAAAAGCTTGGGGACGTGGGACCACTGTACAAACCTTGTTGAAAGATTTACTTGAATAATAAAGAAGTATATGAAATTTTGATAGAAGGGCACATTTGACCGGTTGCTCAGATCAGACATTCCTGTTTTTGTACTATCAAACTTCAGGGAACCAGTACGCTCTAATATGTAATTAAAGGTATGTTGTTTTTTGCAGCACAAGTCAGGATAAGGTACAGTTTTAACATGAAATAACTGCCACTTTATTTGAACTTAAAACAAAGTAGCCATCAATTAATGAAATTGTAGAATTTAACATAGAAAGGGGCGTATGACATTTGCGCCGATTTTGAAAATTTTCATTCTTTCATTTGCGCCGATTTTATATTTGCTCCTAATTAGATTTACAGGTAAGTTAAAACTTGTACATGTATTGTGCTATACCACTGGTAAAATCTGGTTATAATTGTTTTTCATCCATGTTTAAGTTAATTTTGATTCATATTGTTCTGGAATTCGTTGTAACTTGATGGTCATATTGCACATTGAAACGTACCGAGAAGTAAATTTCGCAATCATCGAGGGCCATACATATCGGAAGGTCAGTGTTCTCAAACATAACTACATATCTTACTAATGTACCATTATTCTATTGTCAAAACACAGATCGATCATAACCATGTGGTAAATGTCCGAAAGACAGATGCTAAAGAACTACGGATACGGTCAACAAGGAAAAAAGTCTGGAGATGTATCTTGTAGGCCTTCTTCCACCTCCCAGTGGTGAGCAGGGGACAACAGTTACATACATGTTGTGATTGACAATTCATTACATTTGTACAAGTGGCAAATGGAAGAGGTCTATTATGATAAATGAAAAATAACATTGGACTTGGATGGACAGTTCTCTCATTGACACTCACATCTTTTTATATCTATTCACCTGTAATAAAAATCGGCGCAAATGAAAACAAAAATCGGCGCAAATGAAAGAAAAAATCGGCGCAAATGAAATGCAGATCGGCGCAAATGCAAAACGCCGATAATAAGCAATGGGGCTATGAATTAGTTGTTTTATACCTTATATACAAATATTAATTTAATATATAACATCAAACCAGAGTATACTGATTTGTATCACTACAATATAATTGTGATTACGGTGAGGTTGAAGTCCCTGTCATTTATTCATCATCCAAGCACGAACTTGTCTCAGAAAAAAATATATCTATGTAAATTAACCTCACTTTCAGGTATTTACATGTGATTTTCTTTTAGACAAGTGCGTGTGACCATTCACGAGAACTAGCGGTCATCCGATGTTCAGTTCGTCAGTCCTTTGATACTGGTTGTTCTAGTAAATATTACATCAGCCAATGAAATTCAGTTTTCACATTTTTGAAGGTGTATATAAATCCGACAAAACCGAGAATCCCAATGGTCTTAAAACAGAAAACAGAATGTAGCCTTTTCAAATCCGCGTAAGCATAGCTTGGACACACAATATCTGTAATTTAATTAGATTTGTGTCTGAATGAACATAAAAACACTGTATTTATTTTTTGTTTACTGAGGCCTGGTGGTCTCTGACAGATAGAGAGTTGTGTTTTCAGTTTTTCTAAGTAAAGATTTACGGCGGTGACTTTTAATATTTTGCGTTTATCTTTAAAACTACAGTAGATTAAAAAAAAATAATAATAGTGCAATGTATGTGAATATATTCTATGGTATATTTTAAGGTCCCATTTTGGGCAATTTTGGCTCTTATGAGTTTTGTTGCTTTATTGCCTATTATCTTGATACTTATTTATAGAGAAACCTTTTCTTAGCAAAATAGTTTTCTCGTTTGAGTTGTTTTACATTGTCATCATGGGGCCTTTTATACTGACTATGCGGTATGGGCTTGCTCATTGTTGAAGGCCTTACGGTTACCTATAGTTGTTAATTTCTGTGTCCTTTTTGTCTCTTGTGGAGAGTTGTCTCATTGGCAATCATACCACATCGTCTTTTTTTATATATTATAAGAACAGATTTAAAAATAAGTAAATTATAATTATTGTCATTTTCATCATTGGTGGTGGGGACGGGGTAGGAAAATGGGAATTCCTCTAATTTTTTTCCAAGTTATTACCGTGAAATAGAAAAACCCACAATAATTCCAGACATCAATTTTACCCCCCCCCCCCCCCCCCACTAATAAAACCCACCAGAGAACAAGTGTGGAAGTTGTTTGCGACTTGAATTTTATTTTGGCTATACCGGTTATGGTCTCATTGATATTTATCACACCTTCATTTAATATTACTAGTTTCAGATGGAACAAACTCTGCTAGAAGAAAATTAATTATTTGTTAAAAAAAATAAGGATTTAGATTTTAACAGATGAGGCTAGCGGAGCTAGACGTAAAATTGACGTCTTTCGAGTCAAAACTATTAATTTTTACGGGGGAGGGGGTAGTACGATGAGGGTATACAGGTCTTAATTTGAATTACTTTATTATTCAATATCTGACACACCATAGGTTGTGACACATAATAAATGTGGTCTAAGATTTTCAAAAGTTGAAATTGGGCAATTACCTTTTATATATTGTCCATTATCCGAAATCTTAATATATTGGTAGATTCAACACATCAAAGAACCCTAAGTATTGCTTGTTTTAAGTGCCGTTTTGGCCCCTTATTTCTAAAAAGTTTTTGTCTGGCAATAAAGTATTAACGGACAACGAACACATCGCAAAAACATTATGCTGCGTCAAATCTATAAATATAAACAATTGAATACCACCATTTTATTTTAAAAAAAAATCAAAATTAAAGGCTCCATTAATTTTTCCTATCTCCTCTTTATGGGGGTTGCAAATGACCGGTCCATTATATTAGTCATTACCCTATCAATGTCCGTTTTTTGTTCATTTTTTGTGTCTTTCTTCAGAAAAGTGATATATAAAGACAAACTTCTACAGCTAAGATGATCAGCAAAGCAAACTTTACAAATCAATAAACATACTGGAAATTCATGTATTGACTTCTTTAAAAAAAAAAGCTGCTAACGTAAGATATAAAGATATTGTCAAATATAAGCCTAGTACAATGAGCATAGAGCATGGCGTAAAAGAACCATTTCTTTAATTTAATAATTTTAACTGTATGCCCATTATTGCAGACCTCGTATGTTCATTATTGTAGACCCATTGATTAAAACTAAACTTTGCAATTCACAATTTGACAATTTTCCAATAATATCTGGTGTGATTTTTTTTTCATCTTAAATCGAGGAACAAACATGTCTAGGTTTATTTCTTTTTACATCTCAACCATTTTCCAAACGATAGCTACAGATTTGATCCGGGTTTATATTAATTCTGCAGAAGCAGATCGGAATCAGTTATGACGTTGACAGTAATCATTCTCATCGTAATCATGTTCATTGACCATAACAACGATGAAAGCACATCATATAATGACGTTTCGACATCATATAATGAAGTTAACCGAACCACATGATATAAGATTACAAGCACATAATATAATGACACAACCACATCATATAAAGATGTTTGCACATAATATAATGACACAACCACATCATATAAAGATGCTTGCACATAATATAAGGGAAAATGCTCATCATATAAGGATGTTTGCACATCATATAAGTATATTTGCACATCATATAAGTACATTTGCACATAATATAAGTATATGTGCACATCATATAAGGATATTTGCACATCACATAGGAATGTTTGCACATCATATAAGTATGTTTGCACATCATATAAGTATGTTTGCACATCATATAAGAACATTTGCACATCATATAAGTACTTATGCACATCATATAACTATATTTGCACATCATATAACTATATTTGCACATCATATAGAGATGTTTGGACATCATATATAGATACTTGCACATAATATAAGCATATTTGCACGTCATATAAAGGTGTTTGCACATCATATAATGACAAGTTTACATCATGTAAAGGTAAATGCACATCATATAATGAAAAGTGCACATCATATAAAGGTAAATGCACATCATATAATGAAAATGGCCATAACAAGACAGTTTTGGCGTTCCATATACTAGCTTAATATTTTATTATGATTCAACTTTCCCCTTATTAAACAGACAACTTTACAGATTTGTCCTTTAGGTTAGGTTATTTAAATTGAAAAGATTAGGGGGAAATGACAAAATATATTTGTTTTGTAACCTCACAAGCCAGGTGAACTAAAAGTAATATCATATGTACCAGTAATGAGATAATTTAAGTTCAATGTTATATCAAGGACAAATGATAACAACAGGATATAAGTGAAGTTGACAGTATGACATATGTTTTTACATTGCTACTACTTAAACTGTATTTTTTTCTTATTATAATAAGTTTTAAAGAGACAGTTGATATATTAAACAGTCACTAGGGTTGCTCTTCAAGTTTTATAGTTTATGACTGAACTAAAGCTTACTCATAAATGGTGGTGATCTTTCCTTTTTGTTTTCTTTTCATATGAATCAAAACTATTCACTATTAAGATTATCCTGATATTTGTAGAATAACTATTTCAATTTTCCCCTTAATATCAATCACAATTGTGAATTTTGTGTGTTTAATTCTTATAAGCTTTTAATACACGTAGTAAATATAAAAATAAGAGATGTGATATGAACCAATGAGACAACTTTGCATCAGAGACCAAAATAATCTAGAAGTATCAACTTTAGGTCACTGTATGACCTTCAACAATGATCAAAACCCATACCTCATAGCAAGTAAGCTATTAAAGACCTTGACATGAGTGACAAATGAAAAACAATTCAAAAGATAAAACTAACTCCCTGGTATATGTAATAAACAATAAACAAAAGTATGTATATGTGATACATTTTTTTACAGTAACAAACAACCACCACATACTGACTGGCTTCTGACTAGGACCAGGCCAAACAGAATGTAACAGGTAAAAAATATTTCCAAGTGCCCAAACTTTTACTTAAAGAACTGGGACAGACTCAATTGTAACAGCCCAACATAAAACAATGTTATAAAAAATAGATGAAAAAGGCTTGTCTCATCAGCTTTACACAAAGCAGCATACATTTATATATGACAGCTTCCAATGAGAGAAATGAACTTTGACAGTTTTTACTGATCTGTTGATGCTCTTTCAGTTCAAAAACTCTGAAAAAAATATCATTTAAGGCTTAACAGACTTTTAGTTTGGGACATACTAAAGAAGGTTATTGAAGAAACAATTGCTGTGAGCACAGAAATCAATCTCATAAGGTTTTTCTAACTCATGCTCATAGCCTCCACCTCTTCTTAAAGGGTATCAAAATTATAAGAACTGGAACATTATTGTAATTTTTGGTCCAATTCTTAGTCAAAATTCGCTTTTGTTACAGCAAACCCTTTAATTATGAAGGTTTTAAAAATAGGTGGTCCACAAAGTCAGGTGCTTAATGACATGATATAAAAAAAAGATTCTATTATAAGCACCCAGTGGTTTAGGACAAGTTCAGTTTGGTTACCACGTGTTACAAATGTAAGTGGATAGTGCCCAGGCTGGAATTAATCAGACTTGGACAAGTTGGTCATACAAGATATTATTTTAAATCCTTTGTTGCTATTGAAACCCTGAAATAACTTGGAAACGTTTAAAATGTCCCAGGAGGTGCATTCATTTAGTGAAGATTATTGTAAAGTTTAGAAAAGCCCCTGGTTTATGGTTTTTCAAGAGTACAAAATGGTGAGGGATGAATAACCAAACTGAATAACAAAGTCATACAAATCATGATCAATTACTTCATTCTCATGTATATAATATAAAAAACTTACTGCATATATTTGAATGTGTCAAGTGTTTTTCTAAAATATAAGTTATTAAAGTCAGGTTTTGTTATGTACAAATGTAAAGCTATCTAAATGCATAGAATACATTTGTGTTTTACATCATAAAAAATTATGTATCATCACATTCCTCCCCAAAAATAACTAATGAGGACACCATACTTTGATATTTTGACATTTATTGTGCATATGATACTACAAAGGCTTTGTACTTTCCCTATACTTATATGCTAGCTAGTATTCTTCCAAATACAGTGTAAATAGTTTAAGCTCATTTCTAGAGAAGTTGTTAAAGCAAGGACAGAGTAATAAAACAATATTCTTAATAAACAACTTATATTTGTGAGCAGCACCAGTTGATTTGACCATGCATAGTAAAACATAGGACACTATTCATAAATTTTCTCAACCAAGATCAGAAAAGTTACCAAAGTTGTTCCCCCTACTTAATAAAGTTACAAATGTTGGGAGATATAATTATCCTTTCCTAAGTGATAAGACTTAGTTCAAATATAAGTGTAAGGTCTTATCTTCTTCAGCTGAACACACTCATTGGGCTAGCTGTACTTAGGCAGCCAAAGCATTAACAAATTCAGAATAAAACAAATGTATTCTTGTTTGAATTGTTAAATGTTTACATTTTTCATTTCAGGGCCTCTTATAGCTGACTGCAATATAGGCTTTGCTCATTTTTGAAGGCAGTATGGTGTTTGGTGACCCATAGTTGTTAATTCTGTGCCATTTGGTCTCTTGTGGAGATTTGTCTCATTGGCAATCATATCTCACCTTTTTTTTTAAAGATTTTTTTAGTGTATTTGTTACAATTAATAAAATACTGAAAATTTTGAGATCCACTGAACAGAAACTTCCTTGAATCTGTCAAGCATTCAGTTTATGTCAGAGAACTGACTGATAGAATTATGTTTAGGGACTAATAATAATCTGGTAATATTATGTTTAATTAGTTATATGATGGGGTGACCACAATATAATTGGGGCAAAAAAAATTAGGAGTCAAGTTTACATTTGGACTACTCCGATTTTTAAGCCTGTTTCAATCAATTCCAAAATGTAGATCAGTTTAAAAAAAAATTTTTAAATACAACTTTTAAATAAAATCTTTATAAAAATCAGGTTATTTTTAACCATCATTTGGTCAGGAACATATATATTAAAATAGATACTGTTCCCAGATTTAGTTCAAAGGAAAAGAAATTGAAGTTTGATGCAACTTCACAGTGTTATCACTTGACCTTTTTTTATTTTTTGTTCTGTAATTATGTTTATAATAGTATAAATATTTCATATGAAGCCAGCTTACAAAAAAAATTGGGGTTAAAAATCTTTATTTCAGGTCAGGTTATAATAACATTAACCTCAATATTGTAGGTGTTACTTTAGGTGACAACTACACAGTACTGGTCCTAGAAGTAGATAAAGATCCAAATACACAATTTAACATTTCAAAACACCTGAATCAGCTGTTTCAGTCTATAACGCGTACTAATAATAGTCGCATTCACCTGGCCTTGAACTTTCCGAAGGTTATTTTATGCGCATATTATTGTTTGCAATAAAACAATAATTTTAACTTTTGAATTTCTGAAATGACAGTGCATTTTCCCCAAAACATATAATAGCACAGTAAATTTGAGTACTACTTCGTATGAATAAGTTTTAACCAAAGTAACAAAATCAGCAACATTCTCAACATTGATCTGGTAAAAAGTGCCGGTATCAACAGAATTTGCACACAAGGAAGAACTTCAACTTGCATTTGGCAATGTTTTCACTCAACTGTTTAACGTCATTTTCAAATGTAGATGATGTGCATCAATGTGAATAATCTTCTATTACAAAATTGTACAATGTGCCTTACCTGTTAGATGTATATTTTGGATGAAACAATGACCTGATGACACTTCACCGGCTTTTTCGATATGATAAATCTAGAGAGAAATGAAATGGACTCTTTTGTTAACTCCCCCTGATTTTCCCGCCATATATTGAAACTCAGAGGTGTCTTTTTCTAATGTGTTCGGTAATGATATCTTTTATTTTGTTCTCCGAATAAATCGGGAAATATATTCATCGATTTGTGACTCCGTTCTGTTAGTCTGTACGACATATTGAAGACCCAGGGAACTCGGATGAAGAACGCGACATTAAATAAAATAGTGCCCGGGTCAATATAGCTATGTGTATATATGTCTCTGATATAGCCCATTAGGTCAAAGTTTAAGGCCACTAACTATACACAGGCACTTGTCTCAGAAAAAAAAATCCTATATACAGTCAGTGTTATATTAAGGTATATAGGGAAAAAAATTCTGAAACAAGTGCCTGTGTAACTAAACAGATGTAATTTCAGTATTTAAAACCAGAGACATATATACTGAATAATACAATTATATGGTCTCTGATAAAACAATATTTTTGGTCTCTAATAAAACAAATGTTATCCTGGGGTATTTTCAGTTTCTCTTTGTTGTCCGATTAATACTGAACACTGAACTTACCGTGAGGAATATGCACGGAATATGGAAGATTCAAGGCAGAGATATTTTTAATATATACATTCATGATGTTTCTGGTGACAGAACAATTAAGACGAAAACGCTATTTTAATATATTGATTTTATAGCAAATAGGTTAAAGTCAAGGTCAACTGTTATAAAAATACAAACTTTAAAAAAAATCCGTTTCTAGATGGTAATTGAAGCACGTTTCCCTTGTTTAATTGGAATTAAGGTTGTGTTAATTGGAAGTCTAGGATGCGCGAGACACCTATACAGATTTTGGATTCGATATGTCTAAGTTTAAGGTTACTGTTGTTTAAAATAGTAACTTCTTTGATAAGTTAGTTTTCCATGAAATGTAACTTATTATTCTTTTATTTTCACCACTATATAATTGGCTGCCGGTGTGCATCAACATCCAACAGGTTAGCCTCGAGGTCAGGGAAACCTTTGCGCAATTTCGAAGTGGATCCCAAAAGGTTTTTATTCTTAATATTGAGCTCTGAATCGAGAAAGTGTTGGTTACGATTTTGGTTTCAAGTCAAAGACAAATCAAAAGTTGTATATTTTTAGGTCGATCTACAAACTCAAATGTATGTCACAAAGGCAAAAGTATAAAGACTTGCATTCTAAATTAGATTTTAAAGAATAGGTCAATAGCAGTAATTTTATGATTTTTTTTTCTTAAATCGCAATAATTCATATATTTGCCCCTGTTGAGGCTATTTCTTAACTCATATTTATTTGGGTTTTTACAGTACCTGCTTTGTATATAGTGACGTAGACCTGTTTAAGTGTTGTTTATACACCTAGCTGTCATGTAAATGTTGTCTGTACACATGTTGTTTTCGAAATTATTTCAGGACATATCTATTTTCAGTGTTGTTATTCTGTGTACCTATCTATCTGTATTGTCTGTACACCTGTTATGTTCGTGTTGTCTATACGCATGTTACACTGCTTGTCCGTCTGTCCGTCAGTCAACACGTTTTTTAAGCGCAAAACCTCCAAAAATATAGATAAAACTTGAAATGAAATTAGCACCATTGTTGTAACTAATATGAAGGTGTGCGTGTTCTGTTTTGGTGAAATTCGGCTCATTAATTTTATTTAAAAAAATCAGTCTCCGATGATTGCATCATGCAAACATGAGCAAATGGGGTATCTTGCCTCAGAGTATCTTGCTAGTTGACGTGCGGAATTTCTAGCTTTCGGTTTTATTTGTACACCTGTCGTGCTGTCTGTTATCTGTTTTCGGTATTCTTTATACACCCGTTTTGTCAATGGTGACTGTACACCTGTCATGTGAATGTTGTCAATACACATTTTTAAAGGATTGTTTTACACCTATTTTATACGTGTTGGTTTGTGCACGTGTTTTGTCGATGTTGTCTATTCCCCAGTTCTGGATGTTATCAGTGTTATTTGTATAGCTGTGTGTCAGTGTCTGTACACCTATCTTGTTATCCATGATATCTGTATACCTATGTGTCAGTGTCTGTATACTTATTTTGTTACCAGTGTTATTTGTATTTCTGTGTGTCAGTGTCTGTATACCTATATTGCTATTAGTGATAGTGTATACCTACATTGCTTTTCGTGTTATTATATACCTATCTGTCAATGTATGTATATTTATCTGTTTACCTGTGTTATTTGTATAGATGTGTGTCAGTGTATGTATACCTTTATTGCTATTAGTGATAGTGTATACCTACATTGCTTTTCGTGTTATTATATACCTATCTGTCAATGTATGTATATTTATCTGTTTACCTGTGTTATTTGTATAGATGTGTGTCAGTGTCTGTATACCTATCGTATTACCAGTGTTATTTGTATACCAATGTTTCATTGTCTGTATACATAAATTGGTACCTGTGTTATTTGTATAGCTGTGTGTCAGTGTCTGTATACCTATCTTGTTATCAGTGTTATTTTTATCAATGTGTCAGTGTCTGTATACTTATCTTCTAACCATTGTTATTTGTATATCTGTGTGTCTATATACCTTTCTTATTACCAGTGTTATTTGTATACATGTGTGTCTGTATATTTTTTTTATAACCAGTGTTATTTTAATATCTGTGTCTATATACCTTTCTTATTACCAGTGGTATTTGCATATCTGTGTGTCTGTATACCTTTTTTTTTTTATTTCCAGTGGTATTTGTATATCTGTGCGTCTGTATACCTTTTTTATTACCAGTGGTATTTGTATATCTGTGTGTCTGTATACCTTTTTTATTACCAGTGGTATTTGTATATCAGTGTGTCTGTATACCTTTTTTTATTACCAATGGTATTTGTATATCAGAGTGTCTGTATACCTTTTTTATTACCAGTGGTATTTGTATATCTGTGCGTCTGTATACCTTTTTTTTTATTACCAGTGGTATTTGTATATCTGTGTGTCTGTATACCTTTTTTATTACCAGTGGTATTTGTATATCTGTGTGTCTGTATACCTTTTTTATTACCAGTGGTATTTGTATATCTATGTGTCTGTATACCTTTTTTATTACCAGTGTTATTTGTTTATCTGTGTGTCATTGTCTTTACTTATATTCTTACCAATGATATTTGTATAGCTGTGTGTCTGTTTACCTTTTTTTTACTAGTTTTATTTGTATATCTATGTATATACTTATATTGTTATGCCTGTTATTTGTATACCTATGTGTCATTGTCTGTACATGTATCTTGTTAATAGTGCTGTTTGTATAGCTGTGTCAGTGTCTGTACACTTATCTAGGTACATGTCTTATTTGTATAGCTTCGTGTCAGTGTCTATATGCCTTTCTTATCACAAGTGTTATTTGTATACCTTTTAGTCATTCTGTCACTTATCTTGTTGCTAATGTTATTTGTATAGCTATGGTACTTGTCTGTTTACTTGTCTTATTGCCAGTGTTATTTGTATACCTATTAGTCAGATTCTGTTCACTTATCTTGTTACTAATGTTTTTTGTAATACTGTAAACGTATACTTATCTTGTTACTAGTATCATTTGTTTAGCTGTGGTCAGTGTCAGTATACTTGTCTTATTGCCAGTGTTATTTGTATGCCTTTTAGTCTGATAATGTTTACTTATCTTGTTACTAATATTATGTGTAATACTGTAAACGTATACTTATCTTGTTACTAGTGTTTTTTGTATAGCTGTGGTCAGTGTCGGTTTACTTGTCTTATTGCCAGTGTTATTTGTATACCTTTTAGTCTGATAATGTTTACTTATCTTGTTACTAATATTATGTGTAATACTGTAAGTAAGTGTATATTCACCTTGTTACAAAGTGTTATTTGTATAGTTGTGTGTCAGTGTCTGTATACTTATCTTGTTACTATTGTTATTTGTATACATGTGTGTCAGTGTTTGTACACTTATTTTGTGTTCGATGTGTTTGTACACATGATAGATCTATTTTGTGAATGCTATCTGTATATCTGTCATGTCAGTTTTGTTTGTACCATCAATTTTCTAGTATTGTTTGTGCATTTGCTTTGCTTGCAGTGTTGTTCACCTACAAGTATCTTGTTCTTAGTTTTTTAGGCACTCATTGTATGCTTATCAATCAACAACTATTTTGAGTTGTTGATGTTTTACAAATCAGCTGTTGACTTGATATTTTGAAATTACTATGGCCATCTGTTATATATTTATCAGGGGCCTAGGTGGTGGGGTGGTCTAAGTTATCCAACTAATGTGTCATTAGCCTGTCAATATTGAGGTTGTGAGTTCAAATCTAGGATGTGGGTGCTGCACTAAACTCCAATTTTAATTGACAAGGATTTCAAGTTTTCCTGCAGAAGGTCGTGGTTTCTCTGAGCACTTTGACTTATTTTACCAACAAAAATTGATCAGCACAAAAAAATACAAAATTGGTTAAAGTGTCATTAAACACCAGTCAATCAATGTATATATTAAGTATCCACATTTGACCCCTTTAACCACAACATATGACTACTAGTGTAACTACTACATAAAGCCTTGAAGAAATTTACAATTTAGTGGCAATGTCATAGAATTCTAGGAAAATATTGACCAGTGACCAAATGATTTGTTACTGAGCTTATTTAATTATACTGGGAGTCAATAGTAATGAAGCTTTATTGATATATCATCAGAGATTGCTTTAAAAAATGGACTTAATTGAATTATCATCCAGAGCTGCTAGAGCATGAAATATTGGAAATTGTGCCCAAATAATGCTCAACAGATTTGGCTGTAGTCTCCCTGAAATTTACTCCACATCCTTGTATATTAATATTACATAGTACAGACATATGAACTTAAATACGATAATAAGATACATTTCTTCAAGACAGCAACCTAACACAAACTAGATAAAAATATATTTAGCAATCATATGGCAATAATTCCAACAGAAAACAATTTCAAGCAATACTACTTTATTTATACACACTCATATATTAACAATATTGTAACAATATAAATATGATGAATCCTTAACACATATCTCCTCAATTATATAAGATTGATATTAAATAAGAGATTTCTTACAATAACAATTAATATGATATTAAAGCTTTGTATGGCACAAAGAAAAAAAATTAATCACAGAAAACTTTGAAGTTTTCAGCAGGATAAATGCACTTGCTGAAATGGGAATGTAATAAATAAACCATCTAAAGATTTATTGATTGTTCATAGCTTAATGTAAAAAGGCAAATATTGCATACATTTATTATTGCATTTTTTGAAGAATTGACATAAATGCAAGATTAGTTATTGCACATTAAGGAAAGGCTGCACACAGATAACAAATTGCTAGTTCTTATTATTGCGATACTCACATTTTATATAAAATATATGAATATGCAGTATACTGCCTTCTATAAAAACTTCAATTATTACATTAATTAACAAACTTTAACATTTGAAATGTTTTATGGAATAACTACATCTAACAAAACCAATCAACAAATCCAAAAGAAAGTTGATAAAACATATATGTATAATGACTAAATATAAGGTAATGCATAATACCGGGTATTCTATGAGAGTAAAAGTCTCATCCATAAATGTATATATAATAAAAATTGCAATCTATATATACTGCAAGAATGGTCTGCAATTAAACAATGGCTTTTAAAAGCTAGCTATTCTGTATATATCAAAGCTTAAGCTATAATATTATAGTTTTTTTTTACCAGAAATTGGATTTATTCCCAGAAAGCCAAGAACACAAATGTCAAGAAATTTTGGACATTTAATTAAATCCATATCTTCATAAAAAATTCAAATCTTAAACCATTTAAATATCAAGTTCTTTAATCAAAAAAGATCTAAACTGATATCTAATGCTTTATAAAATCAGTGGAATGGTCATTTGAAAATTTAATACTTATAGGACCAACTGTACGACTAACTAAGGATTTAAAAATCTGATATGCAATGATTATCTCTTGGGATTTCAATTAAGACTGACACATATTTAAAATACTTATAAGTATAACCTAAAAATCTTCTACGGATAAAAAAATATGTTGTAACAGTCCATAATGCCACATTTAGAAATTGTTCTTGTAGACATAACAAAGCTGTACTAAAAATTAGAACATAAAAAATATGGTACCATAATGCCACACATACAAGCTTGGATTTGGCATATTTTCTTAAAAAAAAAAAAAAAATAAAAAAAAATATGCTATTGTATGAAATCAAACAAAAAAAAATATGAGAAAACCTTTGAATTATGCAAATATTTTAAAACATTTGTAACTACATTTTTTTTCATTTCATAATTCAGATTACAGTAAAAAAATATTAAAAAAGAAGAATTAAAATCGGTTTCGAAATTATTCAAATTCATATCCTTTCTTATTGAAAAAGTTGATATGTTTTCCAGCCAACGTGTGAAAAAAATTAACAAATACATGTTAGATCATAGAATCAAACATGAAATGATCCAATAATCTGAGACATTTTAAAGATAAGAATTGTATCAAACAACTATATATAACACGCATATACTTAACAGTCAACATTTAATCTGATAAATATTTCTTTATCTACTACAAGCACTTGTATTGCATCTTTAACAATGTATATAAAATATATGTCTTTAAGAAATAACAACAAAACAGATATTTTGATTTATTGTCACCACTCCAATCCGCTAACTAATGTATACTGTGAAAAAGTCACTAAACACTTCAGTAACCTTGACTCAAAACATTTGCAAGACATGAACTCATGATCAACAAAATGTTTTACAGTAAATCTCGCAGTCTCTTTTCTTGTTCATCCAGCTCATCCCAGATAACTTGTGGTACATCTGTACCTACTTGATCTTCTAAGAATCTCTTACTCTCTCTGATGTCATCCAGCCAATAGTACTTAGGAATACTGAACAGCTCATCCCATTTAAGATCACCAAGGTTGGTCAAATTAAATGATTCTGAAAAATATATCCCCAAAAATTACATATAAATTTGACAATTCTATTGAACTCTATTTAATGCACCTACACTTTTGTATTTGGCTTTCAAAATTTTTGGTCTTCTGCATATTGATAAAAGCATATTTCATCAAGTGCTGTAAGAGAGATTTCTTAATATTTTTCTTTGAATGATGAGCCAGTGTTTTATCAAAATTTATATATGTCAGAATTTACATTTGTATGGTTTTTAATTAAACTATAGCATTACGAGTGACTTTTGGGCCAATATTGTACCTTCCTTGGGCAAAAAGGTTGTGGCAGTATAAGTATTTATCTTTGCCAGTATTAATCTATCTATGGTATATAAGCCATACATTGTATAACAATATGGGTAAATTTTCTGTGCCAATATTTACCTTTGAACGGTATATAAGCTATGGTAGTAAGAGCAATTTCTATCTGACAATTATCATCCATATTTAGAACTTTTCCTATGTTTTTTCCCCCCAATATAACAACAGTATTTACCTTTCTTAGGTATATACCCTACAGGAGTTTTCTCAGCAATGCCTTCTTCTCCAGCACATCTTCTTAATACCCAATCCAATACACGGATATTATCTCCAAAACCTGGCCACAGGAATTCACCTTCTTCATCTACTCTAAACCAGTTAACATGGAAAATTTTAGGAACCTGAAAAAGTTCAAAGTCATATAAGAGCCATTTCATGGCCAAAGAAATGTATTCTTACAAAAAAATGTCACTGTACACAGATGCCCCACTGCCACAATCATTTTCTATTTTCAGTGGACCGTGTAATTGGGGTCAAACTCTAATTTTGGCATTAAAATTAGAAAGATCAAATCATGGGGAACATGTGTTCTAAGTTTCAAGTTGATTGTGGACTTCAACTTCATCAAAAACTACCTTGACCAAAGCTTTATCCTGAAGCAGGACAGACAGACAAATAAACTGACAAATGGAGGTACAGACCAAAAAACAAAATGCACCAAGATGGGGCATAAAAACAATAATTGTAACTAGCTGTACATATCTTTTTTGATCCTCAATTAACATAAATTCAAGGTCATTCTGTACTCTCATAGTCAAACCTAATCAAATGAACAATACTTGAAAGCTAAACTCAAACAATTTAAGGTCAAGTAAAACATTTTAAAATTACTGAGGTCCAACAAAAAGTTTAATTATTTAAATATTATCATTGGGAAATCTTTTTCTGAAAAATAAGGTTGTGTCTAAAGATTACTTCCAAGAATCACTACAGTGTGAATTATGTGAATTTTTTGAATAGCAAACTATATTTTCTTTCCTACCTTGTGTGGCTTGGCTTCCAGTTCCAACCAGTGCTTTAGATAATTTCCAAAGTTGTACCCCATAAATGGCCTCATAGCCATTGGATCGTGCATGATCATCTTTCCTGAAAAATAGAGAAATTAATTGAATGCTTACATTGACTGTGAACCAAATATAACATTAATTAAAACCTTTTTAATAGCTCACCTGGCCCAAAGGCCAAGTGACTTTTCTCATCACTTGGCGTCCGTCGACGTCGATATTAACTTTTTACATTTTAAACTTCTTCTAGAGAACCACTGAATGGAATGAAACCAAACATGGCATGAATGTTCCTTATAAGGTGCTGACCAAGTGTTGTTACTTTGTAGCCAATCAATCATCCAAGATGGCCTCCAGCGGGGGACTTAGTTTAACATAGGACCCTATGGGAAATGCATACAAATGACTTCTTTTAGAGAACCACTGAATGGAATGAAACCAAACATAGTATGAATGTTCCTTATAAGGTGATGACCAAGTGTTGTTACTTTGTAGCTGATTCATCATCCAAGATGGCCACCAGTGGAGGACTTAGTTTACCATATAAAGGACCCAATGGAAAATACATACAAATGTCTTTTTTTCATAAAACCAGTTAAAAACATCATTTCAGCAGCAAAACATGTAGGCACATTTTCCCCCAATTTCCAGAATGTATAGAACTTGCTGTGCTGCCCAATTTTACTCTAACTTAAGTTTTTCTCTAATTTAGCTATAGTTTTTATCAAGTTCGCTAAAAAAGCAGAGAAATATGCCCAAGATGCTAACAAAAACATGTACCTACAAAATTATGTTATTTACCACATACTATATTATCATGGGTTATTGTATATTTGGTTACCTTTGAATTCAGCTGCAGCAGTAGCTTCAGACTTTACACAGGCTCCCACAGACACTCCATGCTGCCAGCTGAAAGTCTCAAACACCAATGGTACACCTATAACCAAGTAAAACAACAAATGACTTAAATATTGAGGAAAGAGAACAGAAACTTTTATTTGTGTTGGCTTCTGAAAACTTGAGTTCTCTTAAAAAGCATGTTGCATAATAAAAGTTTCTACCAAATTACCATTGACTGTCATGCATGCAAATATATTCAACAACAAAATTGTTCCAGTAAAGTAGTTCTGGTCTTTTGTCAGCAATACATAAAATAACTTGTAAAATTACCACGAAGATAAATACTGAGATAGGAACTCCCTCTAGTCTCAACCTTACCTGTAGGTCTCCTTCCACCAAAGATTATTGCAGAAATAGGTACTCCCTCTGGTTTCTCCCAATCAGGATGTATATTAGGACACTGGCTAGCAGGGGCAGTAAATCTAGAATTAGGATGTGCTGCCTTTCCTGGGGCTCCAATTTGCCATTTCTTATTTAACCATGTTGTTATCATCATGTTCTGAAGAAAACAATAAGTTGCAAAGATGCATTAACCCCATTGTTTTAAAATTGTCTACTTCAGGAAATGGTATCAGTCCAAAATTGCTGATATGAAAAGATTCTCAATTTAAAAGATCACATACATACCTAAAAAAAAAAACCTAAGCACAAAGTAGACTCACACAAAATATCGGTTGCATTAGCCAAATTGTTCAATGTTCTGTAGTGAACTGTACTTGGTACTGTGGATTTTTTTTTTCATGGGTACCAATTTTTCTGGATTGAAGAAAACTTGCATTTTCATATAGATATTTGATTTGTAGTTTTTGACGAAGTCTACCTTTAAAATTCCTATATAAAATATGTAATTTGCTGGACATTAGGATTCATGGTTCCTTGGTAATCATGAAATCCACAAAAATTGGTATCCAACAAATAATAATGAATCCACAGTAATTTATAATTGATCACTATTGCTGTACTACAAGGATTTACAGATTGCTACTTAAAGCCCAAAATTGATCCATATGTTTAGGAAATCAGAAAAAAAAGTTCATCAATGCGTATTGGTAAAAAAAAATGGATAAATACCTTATCTACTTCATCTTCCATGCCTTCCCAGTAAAATCCTCCATCAGCAGTCTCAGCTACATTGGTAAATATAGAGTTTTTCTGGAATGTCTTCATGGCATTAGGGTTGGTTTTAAAGTTTGTACCAGGGGCTACACCAAAGAATCCAGCCTCAGGATTAATGGCTCTCAGGGTACCCTCTTTGTCAAACTTCAACCATGCTATATCATCACCTGAAACAAAAGTTCGTCAAAGTGATGATTTTGTTGTATCAATATCTGGTTGCTATCATAGCACTAAATAAACTAGAAATAAATAAATTGAATGTGTTATGCAAATCTTTTATTAGCTACATGCATTTTATGTAGATGACATCCTATGCTAATGTAAGTATATCAAAGTTTATGTGTAATGGAAAACTGACAAAAAGCTAATTAGATGTAATGATGGTAAAAAAAAATTTTATAAAAATTTATGCATCAGTTATCTCAAAGGGTGTAAAAAATATAATAATAAAAATCAAAAATTAAAAACAGCTAAATTTTTCCAGACTCAATTGTTAGACAAGACATTATTTATTTAGTCCAGCAAAATGTTAACCCAGACTTACCAACAACTCTGACTGTGTATCCAGGGACAGATGGTTGTAACATGGCTAAGTTTGTTTTACCGCAAGCACTGGGGAAAGCTGCACAAATAAATTTTTCGTCACCTGTCTTATCATTTTTAAGTCCCATAATCTGGAAAAAATAGACAAAATTAATAGCAATCCTCCTATTCTACAATCAATCTATTTTAAATAGGAAACATATTTTTATCTTCCATGAAATTTTGTGTTAATCTGAAATGTATATCCAGGTGGATAATTTTAAGAGTAAATGGTTCCAAGCTCTATTGTTTATTCTAAAGTGTATTAAAAGTACTGTAAATTCAGAACTTTTGCAAAGTATTCATTATAGAAAATCTCTAAGGGAAATCATACTGAACAGTCTAACAATAATCACACTGCATAGGCTAACAACACCACAGTGATCATACTGGATAGGCTAGCAGTAATCACATTAAATAGGCTAACAGTACCACAGTCATCATAATGGATAGGCTAACAGTAATCACACTGCATATGCTAACAGAACCACATTGATCATACTGGACAGTGTAACAGTAATCACCCTGCATAGGCTAACAGTACCATACTGGATAGGCTTACAGTAATCATACTGGATAGACTAACAGTAATCAGAGTGTATAGGCTAACAGTAATCATACATGATAGGCTAACAGTGATCACACTGGATAATCTAACAGTAATCATACTGGACAGTCTATCCAGTGTGAACACTGAATAGGCTAACAGTGTTCACACTGGATAGACTAACAGTAATCACACTAGATAGGCTAAAAATAATCACACTGGATAATCTAACAGCAATCCTACTACATAGGCTAACAGTAATCACACTAAATAGGCTAACAGTAATCACACTAAATACACTTACAGTCATCATATTGTGTAGTCTTACAGTAATTAGATTGGGTAGTCTAAATGTTATCACATCTTGAAGTCTATTAATAACCGTACCAAATAATCTTAGGTAATCATACTGGACAGTCTAAAAGTTATCATACTGGATAGTCTCAGGATCATACTGGATAGTGTTAAGATAGTCTAATGGTAGTCATACCGGATATTCAAAAGGTGAACATACTTGATAGTCTAATGATCATACTGGATAGTCTAATGATCATACTGGATAGTCTAAGGGTTAACATACTGGAAGTAATTTTTAACACTTGCTTGCCTGCCACCACTCATATTTAAACTTACTGTTCAAGAACTTACCAACATATGTTCTGCAAGCCACCCTTTGTCTCTAGCTATTACACTGGCTATTCTAAGAACTTACTAACATATGTTCTGCTAGCTACCCTTCATCTCTAGCAATGACACTGGCTATTCTAAGAACTTACCAACATATGTTCTGCAAGCCACCCTTCATCTCTAGCTATTACACTGGCTATTCTGAGGGCAAAACATTTCTTTCCCAGTAGAGAGTTTCCACCATACCCACTACCGTATGACATGATTTCTCTCTGTTCAGGTCTATGAGCTATCATGATTCTCTCTGGATTACATGGCCAATGGTTTACAACCTTTCCTGTAAAATAAAAATGTCCATCATCATACAATAATGATTACTTATCTAGATAGATATGTCAAATCTGTAAATAAAAGTTTATATTTATCCTTTTGATTGATTGAACGGAACACAATGAATGTCTCCTAATAAGAAAGGTTTTAACTTCAAAGATATGATATGTATAGCAGGCTTGACCAAGCATAATGATTAATAAACTAGAATGACTCATTTACTGATTATTTTTTTGTTTGTGGACAAAATGTTTTGATAGTTCTTTGCAAATGACCCATTTAGAGTCGCTGGAAGTTCTTCTGTAGCTGTAATAGATAGAAGAGATTTGAATGGTTTGATCCCCAGCCGCACCATACCATCCCCCTTTACACACAATTTGAAATATATACAACTATTTAAATCCCTCACATAACATGAATGTAGATTTTGTAAATTTTTATGCAATAAAAAAGTGAGTAGAACATTTTAAGACAAACACTGAAATAAAGGTACCTCTCAATGCATAGTTAACACTTCCTTACAGACGAGTCTTTGAATCAGGCAATTAAAAAAAATCAAAACATGGCCATAAAAATCCCACCTACCTAACCATCCTATTTTGAAGTTACCCTCATCTTGATTTAGAAATAGTATGTCTTTCATTTCTGAGTGTCTGGTAATGCAAGAAATCTCTGGAGAAATTTTTGGTAATAATGAGAGCAAGTCACCGAGTTATCTCCCCTTAATTGTTAATTTAAGTGCAGTTTAACTAAATTATATCTGGAACTACTAGAACAGTAATAGGACATTTTGAACATAAATCAATGTCAACTTGGAGTGGGTTTTTGTTTGTCATGTTTACTCCAATTCCTGATTCTTAGGCAGATTGAGACATAATACTCACTTTCTACAGGTCTAGGACACCCAACAGAGTGTATACATTTGACAAATTCACCATCTCCCAAAGTCTCCCAAACTTTTGGTGATACACGAGTCATAATATTCATACACAGTAATACATAGTTAGAATCAGTCAGCTGTATACCAATTTTACTGATTGGCCCTCCAACGGGTCCCATACTGAAGGGAATCACAAACATGGTCCTGCCTGAAATTAATAAATGCATAGTTAGAAACTTGTCAGCTGTAAATCAATTTTAATGATGGGTTCTTCAATATGACATATTTCAATTTAGTGAGGTGAGGTAAAAATGAACAATTGATAAACAATTTCACACAATATCATACTGTCCATGACATAGTTGGTATACTGTATATACTGAGACAACTGTCCACTTGGATGAAGAGTTGTCTCATATGCACTCATACCACATCTATTATATCTATATACAGTATATGTTTACCTTTCATACAGCCAGGGTATCTGTCATTCATCTCTTTTTCCATGTCTGGCGGTGCAATCCATTGTCCCAAAATACCTTTGACACCTTCCCTAACATGAGGGACTGTATCATACTTGTGTTCTGTTGATATCCAGGTCTTGGCCTCCACTCTAGCAACATCTGCAGGGTCAGTTCTACACAAGAAGCTGTGAAGAAAATCAATTTTAACATAATTTTATTATAATCAGACAGAATTAACTTACAAAAAGCCATTTCAAAGTATTACAAGAGGCTTCTTAGAGCTTGAATTGCTCACATGACAAAATTATAGCTTGCATTGATCATTTTTGTTGTTTATAGAGCCTGCATATCTGTTATAGAGCCAGGTGAGCTAAATAGGAGTGTTAACTAGATTATGTTTCTACTCCTTGTGTCAAATGACTAACTTCTATGATGTACTAGTTAAGATCTTTTAATTTATTCCCATTTTTTTTTTGGCCCAGGATGATTTGGAGCTTGACATATTGTATACTGTAAATTCAGAAATTATTGGGAGGTTTTTATTAATGCGAATAATGCGACTCGGTGAGTATCACAATAATAAGATCTCACATTTTGATAACTAACTATTTATAGATCTGTATGTTAATTTTTCTTAAATCGTAATAATTGAACTCGCATTCCTGTCCATTTTTGAAAAATTGCAATAATAAACGCACGCAATAATTTCTGAATTATACAGTACATATTGGTCTATTGTTGAAGACTATGTTGCTCTTTAGAGGTCTGATGATTATTTGAACTGTTGTAATATTGAATCAAAGTGTTATATTTGAAGAGTGCAGTCATAACAGTGTAGTCACCATCTATTGATTAATTGACTGTCACAAATGTAGATTTACAGATAACATTAAACCCAAAAAGGGCAGTGGCAACTCTTAAAATATGAATGGCCTCCAGGGTATATATCTATCATATCATTCTCTTAGGTCTTAAATTGAAGGATAATAAACTTACCAGTTTTCATATTTTTTAAGTTCTGTAAGAACACCTCTTTCTACCAATTTGTGTATGATCTCATCAGATTCCTCTTTAGAACCGTCACAGATGTATAAAGCTCTTGGTGCACAAATGTCAACCTATAAATAGATTCTCTAGATCAACGCCTGTCCAAGGTATATGCAAGACAGAAAAAGTCATTTATTTTTTTTGATATCATTTATTTATCAAAAGCACTTGTGTTCACTGAAGGTTAAAGACTGCTTTTGTATTCTATTCAGCAATGTAACACAATATGCAATATTTCAAATCAGAGTTATCTTTCTTTTCCCATATAATTGTAGGTAGAACAGATAAATTCATTCACCAGGCACTTTTCTGCTACTTATGACTTAAATAAACTATACATTCTCTAATTGAATTATTTGAATAAATTGCTTGAAATAGACATGAATAGGATCTAAAAAGTATTTCCGCTTCAAAAATATACATGTATTAGGTAAAGTAGAGATGAGGTCTAGAATATTGTTAAATAGTAGCACATGTAGTATTTGATCCTTATACTTTCATCCTAAAGACATATTAGGTGTTTTTTCTTTATTATTTCAACTTAACAGTTAACAAATGGCATTTGTATGCATCATATTCATCAATGAATATTATCTATTGTAAAGAAATCTCAAAGAACATCATTTTTCCCCACTACATATCAACTCACCCATTTGGCAATGAACTTCTGTACTTTTGTAGGAAGTTTGTGAAAGTCTCCTTTGGCAATAGGCACTGGTCCAATATGTGGGACCACTATATTATGGACCTCATAATACTGGGTTTTCTCAGGGCTAAACACACTAGTGTTCTCCCCAGCTTTATTATCACTCATTTTTCAATATTATTCTTCCTGAAAGTCACAAATTGTTTGAATTATTTTATTTTAAAATCACATTATTTTTCTATACATGATTCTACCAGAAGTCACCACTTTTTTTCCTGATAAGATGCTACCTGAAAATCACAACTTTTAAATATGATTGTATCTGAAAATCACTACTTTTCAATATGATTGTATCTGAAAATCACAACTTTTCAATATGATTGTATCTGAAAATCATAACTTTTTTTCAAAACAGATTCTATCTGTTAGCAAGGATTTGTATAGTAAGATACTATATACAAATCCTTGCTGTTAGTCACATTTTAAAATAATTCCTTATGAAAGTCAACTTTTTCAATACAATTACATCTGAATCTCACAAAACATTTTCTAATACAACTCTGAAATTTACATTTTTAAATATATTCTCTAAAAGTCACAACAATGAACATTTTTCCTATTTTAAGTTACATTTTTTCAACATGTTCAATATGAAAAAAAAGTACATTAAAATGGATGTCATGGATGTAGTCAATTTCTTTATCTAATATGGAAAAAGGTTGATTACAATTAAAAGAAATCTGGGGTACACACAAATGAATGAGACAACAATCTAACAACACTAAATAACAGACATCAAGAGGTAATACAAACTTATTCTGAAAAAAATATGGGATTCTAAATTTAAAGTTAAAATCTTGTCCCACACCTGTTCACTTGACAATTATAACTTATCTCTATAATTATGACTTATTAATAGTCTTATACAGTTTTTACCTTTAGCTGATAGTAGTTTAATTCCAGATCTTCACACAATAACAACTTCTAAGAGTATGGGTATGTTTATTAATAAGTGTTCAATAAATACAATAACAATTAATTTTGGCAATGCACATATTTTTTCTACTGTGTGCAATGTTTATGCAAAAATTGCACGTTTGCAGACAGATAAGTAACATATTAATAGATATATTTACGTCATTTTAATTATTTCTAAACACCTGTATCAGCAATAACAAGACGCACAAATCACTATCATGTAAACAACCTGGCCTTGAACCTTCAAGGATAGTTTATGCGCATCTCATTAGCACGTAAAACAATGTATTGCCAGCAATTAAATTAAAATTCGAAAATTACAGCGTAAAAACAAATTGAATCAAAGTGAAATGCCTCGATTTACACTATGAAATAGCGATGACAAATGGTCTTTCATTACTCCTGGCGAAATTGAAAATAAAGTATGCAGCCGGCCGGCTTATATTTGCCAGTTGTTTCCGGCATCTTATAATTTGTGTCATGCGATGGAAATCACTTCACCGCATCGAGATAAACCTATGCAATACTAAAATGCATCTACTTTTGGCTTACCTTTATTTTATAGGTGAAAAACTCCCGATTCTTGCAGGCAAAAAGTATCAGGCTTCAACCCTCACTTCCGAACAGGAAAACAACTGGTTTCAAACTAACCAGTTTACAAAGAACCAGTCATGTACCTTCGTATAATCTCGGGCTTTAACTAGTTTACTTTAAAAAAAAAAATAAATAATGGGGGGGGGGGGGGGGGATGCAACCTGACAGTTTAATAAAACATAAGGTAATGCATAACTGTAAATGCTGGAAAGGGGGAGAGGTCATAATCCGACTCTGTCAATTAATGTATGTATTCTACAGTACTTTTAGAAATATAGCTTACTTGCAAATAGTTGACTTGTATAGGTCTCCGTGACTTGCTAGCTGTGCCTACTACATGTACTACAACACTGTGTGGTCTACATTTATTAGATATAATGTTTAGTTATCGAATCTCAAGCTTTAAATATAATAGCTATTATTGCTATTTTTTCGAAATTTTCCTTTGATTTTGCCGTTGATTGATAATTTCCTTTCTCAGCTGAGTCGAGTGATATGAAAATTATCGCTAAAAACTTTGGGAGCACGTGGCGTTGCTAAAGAAATTGACATGAAATTGACAACGTCGTCATAAGTGAAATAGCGATAAACAGATTATCATTGGTCTTCTCAACTCGATTGCTTTACTCACGTTCGCCGTTATCAACTTTACCTGGCTATACTAGGCGGGTTTAAAAAAAACTGGAGAATAATACTCGTGGATAAGTAAATAAGCAAAACTTTATTTGGATACCGCATATTTGACAAACAAATTAAACAAAAGATCTAGTGAGCTTTTCATTGAATATATAGAAACATTTAAATAACAACTTGAATAAAACATGGCAAGTCCTCTGGTGTCTCCTCTAGCTTAACGACCATTCAAATGGCCCTCTTCATTTTATCAAGGATTAAAAAAATCATTTGTTCTATACAAATCCTTGATTTTATATTTATACTTGAAGGTTTGTTATGAAGGTTTAGACAATGAATGTTAAAGCTCCGTCCCCTGAGAGCCGTGGTGCCGAAAACTGATCATGAAAGATAATAAACAATATAATGTTATTTGATCTCATTTACAAAAAAACGGGAAATTATGAAAAACATGAAAAGGAAATAGCGTTGTTTCCCATTAAAGATGCAGCTGAACACGAACGGATCTAAAATAATGTATTTTAATCTATAGTCTGTTCTTATGTTGCCTGCAGTTCAGTTGTTGTCGTTGGTTCATGTTTGTCATATTTATTTTTCGTAAATAGTTTTGTTATAAATTATGCCCTTTTATAGCCGAATATACGGTGTTGGGTTTTCTCATTGTTTAAGGCCGTTCAGTTGCCTATAATTGCTTGTACATATCCAATTCAGTAGAACTTTTGTTGATAGTTGTCACATTTGCAATCTTCTTTTTCTCCTTATATATATGAAAGTTTTTAAAGACATTGACTGGCTATACAGCCCTTGCACGGTCGGTTCCTCCGCTTATTCTTCGTGACTGTAAGGAGTTAACCTCATACTTGAGTGATTTACCAATTTCGCTATGTAAAACAAGAGGCTTCTTCACAAAATAAAAATAAATATTAACCAAATAATTGTCTCTTGCAGAGTTGCAGAGCGTGGGAAAAAGGAGTTGTTTCTCTGACCTGACTGAATCTTTATCCACACATTGTTTTGTTGTCCTCAGGTGTGCAGTCATTTTCGCGTTCAAATTACAGAAGGGGTTTTTTCTCAGAGGTCCGCGTTCTCAGCAAAAAGATTCAAATTACAGAAGGGGTGTTTTCTCGGAGGTCCGCATTCTCAACAAAAAGGTCCAAACTCCATGATGGGTGTTTCCTCGGAGGTCTGCGTTCTCAAACTAAAAGGTTCAAATAACATAAGGAGTGTTTCTTCGGAGGTCCACATTCACAACAAAAAGTTTCAAATTACAGAAGGAGTGTTTTCTCGAAGGTCCGCATCCCAACAAAAAGGTCCAAACTCTATGATGGGTGTTTTCTCGGAGGTCCGTGTTCTCAAACTAAAAGGTTCAATAACATAAGGAGTGTTTCTTCGGAGGTCCACATTCTCAACAAAAAGGTTCAAATTACAGAAGGGGTGTTTTCTCGGAGGTCCGCATCCCAACAAAAAGGTCAAAACTCCATGATAGGTGTTTCCTCGGAGGTCCGCGTTCTCAAACTAAAAGGTTCAAATAACATAAGGAGTGTTTCTTCTGAGGTCCACACTCTCAACAAAAAAGTTCAAGTTACATATGTGGTAGTGTGGATTTTTATCATATTAATCATTTATATATTTTATATGTTTTATAGGTTAGTCCGAGACACCATTAATTATATTCTTTCATTTGCAGAGTAGTTTACTTAAGTTTACCTTTATTCTATTGATTGCCTATTGATTATTCATTGATCCATAAAAGCTAACTGTTTACCTTGTAGCATTTACCTATTATTGATTTTACTATCAGTACTCACTGTTCACTAGAGTGTATAGGTTTTCTTGTATTCTGATTGGTTTATTAAGCCTTGCCCCCAGTTTTGGTGGTAGTTTTGAAAACAGTAATGGAGGATTGATGTCTTTGTTGTGATCCTGATATATTTGTATGTTTTGATGCACTTTGTGCTCATAGACTTTATATTGTGTTTGATTAGTAGTTCCATAAGTTCTATGGATTAGTATAGGATGGAATTCATTCTGGAACAGGACATCATGACTTTATATGGTAAGTTACATTTTGTACTCTTTGAGGTGTCTTGGATGAACTAGATCCTTAACTTTGAAATGAATGTTTATTACATTCATTTTGGTAAGATTCCCAGCCTTATGAAAGAGTGTTTTGAGTGTTGTTTGAATCTGATTTATTTGAGAGATTTTAGTATAAATGTTAGAAAGAGAGATTTAATCTATTTTTATGAATGACCTTGACCTTTTGTCATGTAGTCATGAAATGACATTGGTATATCCAATGTGATGTAATTAACAGTACAATTGTACTTGTACTTAATGTTTTTAGTATTGAAATAAGATTACTTATCTATAATTGTGAATTTGAGATAAAAGATAAAGATTAGTATAGTTTATAATGAATTGTATAATGCCTTTAAGATATTAAAGTCAGATTACTTATTATTGTCATACATTGTTTACAGAACCATATTTGATGTGAACCTCTGTTACCATTACTGTAGAAGTATGAAGATCGTTACTGTTAGTAGTAGTTAGACTGTCGATGTTAGTTATTAAACTCAGTTCCACAGACTGGTGAGTTTATGTATACTTGAAATAGCATAATATATAGTGTTCATGTAAAACAGTGAAGAACATTTGATATAATACAGAGTTATCTACCGTTGATATATATGCTATGGTTATTTGTAGAATATACATATATCTATTTGGTTAATTGAAATAGTGTTATATGATCTTGACATTATAGTTGTATGTTTAATTGTCAAAGCTGATGATTTTATATGAACGATGAGTGAATATTTGCAAGTGTTAATTATCATCAGGCATGTCATGTCACCTTGTGTATAGATATTGTATAAGAACTATAAACATTCAATGTTCTGATATTATGTTGATCTGCAGTAATGTTATAATAACTGTAACACAGTATGATATAGTATTTTTAGATTAATGTGTTTAATATGTATCTTGTTATATTTTGTAGGGTTTATAATAAGTATATGATTACATCATTGTTGAATAAAGAACCCTAGACTAAGATGAAATGGACTTGTTATTATTTGACCGTCCAGAAATCACCTTTTACATTGGCGCCCAACGTTTTGAAAAACCTGGCATGTACAGCAGATATGAAAAAAGTTATTGAAAAGATGATGAACCGTATTAGATATTGACTATTTGTAATTGGTTCGATATCTGTTGAAAAATATTTAAAGATTTCACCTGTATTGATTTATCACATACGATTATAAAAACTGTATATAAGTGATTATTATTAATACATGCATAAACTAGATTGATATTGAATAGATATATAACCTACACTGTTTAAATTATTAGTATCAGTGTATAGTAGTGTACTTGAAATACTTAGTGTATTTATTTGGAAAGCAGTTGTAGAATTAGTTGTGAAAAGAATTACTACCTTAGTGTGTATTGATAGATACAGATAAAGACTGTTTAGTGAAACTATAGACTACATATTTATGTTTTAATTTATATGTGTATATTATATTAAAAAAAAAAAAAATCATTTGATTGTTTCATTTTTTTGTGAATTTAAAATTTGATTAATTTTTTTTTCAAAAGTGTGGACACAGATTGGTGTATAATTTTTTTTCAAAAGTGTGGACACAGATTAGTGTATATTTTTGAAATCTTTAATTTTTGGCTTTTAAATTGCTTTTCCGTTCATTTTTCATTCAAAATTTGAGCCTATTCATTTTCTTTGGAATTTCTATAATTGTTATTTGGAGTAACACTGTATTAGTTACTATGTGAAACTATATTGTAATTACATTGTGTCATATTGTTATATCTGAAATTGTGTCAATATAGATATAAATTGATATTTCTATAATTGTGTAATAAAGAATAAAATATGTATATGTAAAAGTGAGCGAAAATGAGTCCCATTTAGCATTACATAAGACTTTTTGAGGTAAACATCAGGTAAAAGGCACATTATAGCAGAACACTAGAAGTATAATAAGCCATATTATACATGTAGCACTACATAAACTGAGATATCCTAATACAACAGGTTAGTAAATAAGTAAGCCATACCCAGTTGTAGTTGTCCTTTCGGTTTAGTGTTCATCTGTCAGAATTATTTAAGCTTATAGTGGAAATAGATATCCACATTAAGTAAGTATACACTTAAGATCACGAAGACCAGGATTACTTTAATTAGCAACCAGAAGTTGTAAGAACCAGGTATTTAGTGGTTTGGTTTGGTTATTGTTGTCCTTGGTTATTGTGACTGGTGTTTGAGACTGAGTTTGTTCATAGTTGTACATCTTTGTAGTTCTTGTTCTTGCTACTAGGTATATCTTTTGGGTGTACACATATTGACTTATTGTGATCACACATAGGTAAGATAGTGAATGTGTGATTGAAGACACGGATGAATTACAAAGCAGGGGTGAGTTTTTATTACATTATCATATTAGATTAGTGTTATTTGGCATATGCATACATAGTTAATCAGGCAATTCTTATTTCAGGTTACTGTCATTGTTTTCACCATTCTAATTCTTATTTTTCGTTAATTGTAGGTACTTAATAACATATTTTGGTATTTATTTTAGCATTAGTTCTCATGACTTTTGAGTACATTACTTTCAGATTATTTTTTCTTACACTGATTATTTATCAGTTTTCTATTATCATGGATACATCAGTTGATTTAACAGAAGAGGAAGTTCGGAACATCATTGCTGCCTTCAAAGACATGCATATGAAGCCAAATGCAGAATCTCCAGATGCATTTAAAGATTGGATGAAGGAGTTCTCAACACAGAAATCTTTATACACTGGATACATACCAAGGATTCCTACTTACTCCGGAGACAACAAAGGAGACAACACCTATGAAGTATGGAGGTATCAAGTGTTATGTCTTATCATAGAAAACTACGCACATGAAGTAATTGCTCAGGCCATTAGACGTTCACTGAGAGGGGAACCTAGCAAGATAGTCATGCGATTAGGTCCTAAAGCTACTGTCGACGACATCATAGACAAAATGGATAGCATTTATGGAATTGTAGATCCAAAGGAAGCGTTACTGGCACAGTTTTACACTGCCAGACAGAACCAAGATGAAGATGTTTCCACTTGGGGATGTCGCCTAGAAGACATTTACAACAAAGCACGCCGACAAGGAAAGATTTATGAGGAAGATGTAGAAGATATGTTACGATCAATGTTTTGGAAAGGATTAAAACCGGAACTCAAGAGAATATCAGGATACAAGTTTGATACGATCAAGGATTACAACCATCTTTTATTGGCCATGCGAGAATTGGAACATCAACAGAAGGAATATACTAAAGAGAACGCACCTCCAGTTGAAAAGAAACCAACACCAGCTAAGAGAGCAAATGTACCAAGGAAAAAGGATAAGAACGAACTGGAGACCGTAGTCAAGCAATTGATGTCACAGATTGAACTTTTAGAGAAACGACAAGAGCAATTGATCAACAACAGTAAGCATAACAGGACAGATCTGATACACCAAACACCTGATGAAACTATAGCATATAGACCATTGGATATGAATAAGAGAAAAGAGAAACATCAGAAAACATGTTGGAGATGCGGACAACTTGGCCATATTGCCATTGGATGTAAAGTAAGACTGGATAACTCTAGGAAATTTGATAGAGTCATGAATTATCAACTAGTCACGAATGATTATCAATCAACACCAACTACATACAACAAAGAAGAGAGATTATGCGGACCGGCAAATGAAGTTTCCATCAGCATAAATGAAGTAGATACAAAAGCTTTGCTGGATACAGGATCATCGGTTTCAACAATCAGTGAGTCATTTTACAACAGACACATGAGATCTACACCGATTGAATCACTTACCCGTATATTGAAGATAGAATGTGCAGACGGACTATCGATGCCTTATCTTGGTTACATCGAAGCAGACCTTCAACTACATGGAATATCTTCTATGAGATCATCATATCCAGGCATATTTCTAGTAATACCGGACAGCGAATACAACACAACCGTACCATTATTGATAGGAACAAACATCATGTCAGTTCTAATGCAGGAGGTAGAACAGAACACTGGACCAAGGTATTTACAAGAAGCTAATCTACACACTCCATGGTATTTGGCATTCCGATGCATGAATCTGAGAAACAAGGAATTGGAAAGATGTCATAACCGATTAGCAGTTGTGAAATCCGCCGAAACACACTCGATTACAATACCAGCTAACTCTCAAGTTGTAATCAATGGATATTTGGACAAACAGCTTCAACAACAACAAATGTGTGCTATACTACAACCAACTTTTAATTCAGCTTTACCAGAAGATTTAGATATCATGCCAACAGTAATTACTTACGATTGTCAACAACGAGGAAGTATACCCATACACATATCAAACGTCACAACAAGAACCGTTACACTACAACCACGAGCTCTCATTTGCGAAATTCAACCAGTTGACATTGAAGATATTGTTACACCGGAGGAGAAAGAATTTAAAGATATTATGAAGGACATTAAATTACCGATGGATGATTTAACTGATGATGACTATGAAAGAGGGAAAGAGCTCATACACAGATATCAAGATATATTTTCTAAAGGAGACGACGATATTGGACACACTTCAGCAGTACGTCACCGTATCGACTTGATAGACAATGTTCCCTTCAAGCAGCGTCACAGACGAATACCACCATCTATGCTAGAAGAAGTCCGTAACCATTTGCAACAACTATTATCAGCAGGAGTGATAAGAAGATCCCATTCACCCTGGTCATCGAATGTAGTATTAGTACGTAAGAAGGACGGAAAGCTTAGAATGTGTGTAGACTACCGTCAGCTTAACCTAAAGACCATAAAAGACTCATATGCGCTTCCCCGCATTGAAGAGATTCTGGATTCCTTAGGAGGCAACACATATTTTACAGTGCTAGATATGAAGAGCGGGTACCATCAAGTGGAGATCGAGGAGGAACATAAACAACGCACCGCCTTCACCGTTGGACCGTTAGGATTTTTCGAATTTAACAGACTTCCATTTGGACTCTCCAACGCACCAGCTACGTACCAAAGACTCATGGAAGAATGCTTAGGTGATTTACACACACGTATATGTTACATCTACCTAGATGATCTTATTATCTTCTCGAAGTCCATAGATGAACACCTTGTACGCCTAGAAAGAATTTTCCAGCGACTCCGTGATGTAGGACTTAAGCTATCACCTAAGAAATGTTCATTCTTACAGAGAAGAGTAAAGTACATCGGACACATTGTTTCTGCTGATGGTGTAGAGCCAGATCCTGAGAAAGTGGAAAAAGTAGCCAACTGGCCAAGACCAAAGACTCCAGAAGAAGTACGCCAGTTCCTGGGATTTGTTGGCTATTACAGGAAATTTATCAGGGATTTTTCGAAGATAGCACGACCATTAACAGACTTGATGCCAACAACTTGTAAGAAGAAGATCCGAGGAAAAAAGAAACCAACAGAACCAACATCTTGGCACTGGAACAAAGAACAGAATGAAGCTTTTGAGACATTGAAGTCACACTTATCATCACCGCCGATTCTTGGTTTTCCTGACTACAAGCAGCCTTTCGAAGTGCATACAGATGCATGTCAGACAGGACTTGGAGCCGTTTTATACCAGCAACAAGGAGAACACAAGAGAGTTATAGCTTATGCCAGCCGAGGTCTCTCAAAGACAGAACGGAATTACCCAGTCCATAAACAGGAATTCCTAGCACTCAAGTGGGCAGTTACAGAGAAGTTTGGAGATTATCTGCAGGGAAACAAGTTCACCGTCTACACAGATAATAATCCATTGACATACGTATTGACGTCTGCGAAGCTTGATGCGACAGGTCACAGATGGATTGCTGCTTTAGCTGCCTTTGATTTTAACATCATATACAGACCAGGCCGTAACAACGCCGACGCTGATGGATTATCAAGATTACCGGCTATTACCAGTCAACAAGATTGCATACAAGATGTCCAAGAGCGTATTAAAGATTCAACAAACATCTCAACGGAAAGTGTGAAAGCTATTTGTAGTTCGATACAACGACAACCATATGTAGAATGCCTTGCAGTAACTACAAATGATCTTGCAAGTAAAGTGGATTCAGCATCAACCAAAAAGATCGACATCAGAGGAGAGCAACTACGTGATCCAGTGATAAGAACTTGGATAAATTATCTATCGCATGGACAGAAACCACGAAAGGAAGATATACCGTCTTCACCTGCGCATAACCAGCTATTCGCCAACTTTGACAAACTGGTTATACAGAATGGAATCCTTTACCGTAGAACAACTGTTAATGGAGACACAAAAGATCAGCTTGTCTTACCAAACTCACAGATACCATCTATACTCCGTTCACTTCACAACGACATGGGTCATCAAGGTCGTGATAGGACAACATCTTTAGTGAAGGATAGATTTTTTTGGCATGGAATGACAAAGGATATTGAAGAATGGATTCAGAAATGCCCAAGATGTTTAAAAAGAAAACAGCTACCCAACCAAAGAGCTCCATTGACGAACATCCGAACAACTCAACCAATGGAAATTGTTTGTATGGATTTCCTTACATTAGAACTTTCGAAAGGTGGTTTCCAGCACATCTTGGTAATAACCGACCATTTTACAAGATATGCCCAAGCGATACCGACTAAGAACATGAGTGCAAGAACAACAGCAGAAGCGTTCTTTAATAACTACGTGGTTCACTATGGTCTTCCAGAACGCATACACTCGGACCAAGGAGGAAACTTTGAAAGTCGTTTGATGAAAGAACTTTGCAGTATAACTGGTGTCAAGAAGTCAAGAACAACACCATACCATCCCATGGGTAATGGCCAATGCGAACGCTTCAATCGCACATTATTGGGTATGCTTGGCACATTACAGAATCACCAGAAAGCCGATTGGAAATCATACCTTGGTCCAATTGTTCACGCATACAACAGCACAAAACAGGAAACGACAGGATTTTCACCATTTGCTCTGATGTTTGGCAGAGAACCACGCCTGCCTATAGATCTTGCACTAGGAATAGAAACAACGAAAGAACAGAAGACAAATACGAAGTATGTCGAGAATTTGAAAGAAAGACTGAAGAAATCGTATGAGTTAGCTACGAATTCAGCAAAGATAGCTCAAGGACGTCAGAAGAAACATTATGACAACAAAGTGCGTGGAGCCATATTACATCCAGGCGACCGAGTACTCGTAAAGATTCTGAGTTTCGATGGAAAGCACAAGCTATCTGATAAATGGGAGAATGACAGCTACGTCATATTAGAACAACCTAACTCCACTATCCCAGTCTTTACAGTGAGGAAGGAAAGTGGACATGGAAGTGTGTTTTCTCGGAGGTCCGCGTTCTCACCAAAAAGGTTCAAATTACAGAAGGGGTGTTTTCTCGGAGGTCTGCATTCTCAACAAAAAGGTCCAAACTCTATGATTGGTGTTTCCTCGGAGGTCAGCGTTCTCAACAAAAAGGTTCAAATTACAGAAGGAGTGTTCCTCGGAGGTCCGCCGTCTCAACAAAAAGGTTAACAAGAGTGCACACACTGAAATGTCTCGCCTTCTTGATATTATGTTGATAGTCCTAAGTATAAAGCTTGATTACAACTGTCACATAAACTTAACATTAACCAAGATAGCTAAACAAAGACCAATGAACCATGAAAATGAGGTCAAGGTCAGATGAACCATGCCAGGCAGACATGTACAGCTAACAAAGCTTCCATACAACAAATATAGTTGACCTATTACTTATAGTTTAAGAAAATAGACCAAAACACAAAAACTTAACACTGTGCAATGAACCGTGCAATTGAGGTCATGGTCAAATAAAACCTGCGGGACTGACATATAGATCAAAATATATTTCCATACACCAAATATAGTTGACCTTTGGCATATAATATTAGATAAAAAGACCAAAACTTAAAAACTTAACTTTGACCACTGAACCATGAAAATGAGGTCAAGGTCAGATGACATCTCTCCGCTAGACATGTACACCTTACAACCATTCCATACAACAAATATAGTAGACCTATTGCATAAAGTATGAGAAAAACAGACCAAAACACAAAAACTTAACTATAACCACTGAACCATGAAAATGAGGTCAAGGTCAGATGACACCTGCCAGTTGGACATGTACACCTTCCAGTCCTTCCATACACCAAATATACTAGCCCTATTACTTATAGTATCTGAGATATGGACTTGACCACCAAAACTTAACCTTGTTCACTGATCCATGAAATGAGGTCGAGGTCAAGTGAAAACTGTCTGACGGGCATGAGGACCTTGCAAGGTACGCACATACCAAATATAGTTATCCTATTACTTATAATAAGAGAGAATTCAACATTACAAAAATTTTGAACTTTTTTTTCAAGTGGTCACTGAACCATGAAAATGAGGTCAAGGATATTGGACATGTGACTGACGGAAACTTCGTAACATGAGGCATCTATATACAAAGTATGAAGCATCCAGGTCTTTCACCTTCTAAAATATAAACCTTTTAAGAAGTTAGCTAACGCCGCCGCCGTAGCCGCCGCCGCCGGATCACTATCCCTATGTCGAGCTTTCTGCAACAAAAGTTGCAGGCTCGACAAAAACCTCAAACTGAGGGGTGTTTTCTCGAAGGTCCGCATCCCAACAAAAAGGTCCAAACTCCAAATTGGGTGTTTCCTCGGAGGTCCGCGTTCTCAACAAAAAAGTTCAAATTACAGAAGGAATGTTTTCTCGGAGGTCCGCGTTTTCAACAAAAAGGTTCAAATTACATAAGGGTTTTTTTCTCGGAGGTCCATATTCTCAACAAAAAGGTCAAAACTCCATGATGGGTGTTTCCTCGGAGGTCCGCGTTCCGAACAAAAAGGTTCAAATTACAGAAGGAGTGTTTCCTCGGAGGTCAGCGTTCTCAACAAAAAGGTTACAATTACATAAGGCAGATTTTACAATAAGAAGGAAGTATTGTTTTTTTGTATCTATCAAAAAAGCAATTGCTGAAACTGTGAAACACACTGTAATGGAGTAATGCATTATGTTATTGAATAAAATGTGTCTTTCTGAGTAAATAAAAAAAAAAAATTACTCTGTGTTTGTGTTTTTTGTTAGAATTAGAGGGTTTTCAATTTCAAAATATTGGACATGGAATAGACATCATGACCTGCTTTACTGACATCCAGCTTATTTGGAGTGGAATTTTGAAGTATTATTTATAAGTGGAGCCTAATAACATGGACTTATATTTTAATAAAAAGTCTTCTTTTGTGTTTTAATCATAACTTTAAGGCAGATTTTTATTGGTAAAGGCTAAAAAAGGTAATTTAATAATATTGTTGCTAACGTCACGTCTTTTCCGTCCATTGTTGTATGTCACGATCACAATTTTCTTGTTGGTTCTCAGACAGCCCATTGTAGTTATTTTTATCCCGGGTTTTATAAATAATTGAAAATAGCAATCATATTAAATTTTGATGACGTAAGGGGGTCAAAGGACTTGAGGAATCAATATCATTGGCTGTTTTATTTTTTGCGAACGTTACTGCTCGACGTTTCCTAAACTGGTCCGCCGTTCTATCTATAGCTTTGCACCGAAGGAACGGGTTGGTGCCATTGTCACATTGGCATTAATTGGACGAGTTTTACAAATTCAACGATTCGCTAATAAAATTGACCAATTATAGTGATAGGAAATTGACCTCAAATGTTAATACTGTGATGCCGCAAAATAAATAAGTATCTGTTAATTAACCCCATGGTAGTAGCGCAGATAAATGACAAACAAGCGTGTTAACATGTTCTTGACAAACTGAGCCGGTATCTTTTATTCCCTTAAGAACTCAGTAGGGTTATAAATGTGCTAATTTCTTGTTTTATTTCCTATCAGTATAACACATAATAAACATAGCACATGATGCACTAGTCTCGTCGAATTATCAAATCCCGTGGTCAGAATTCTGACCACGGGATTTAGGCCATACCTGTTGTAAGTGTAGCGATAAGTGAACACAACAGGGGTCCAGTTTAGACGTTACCGTCCAAATCAGTGTCACGTGAGCAACATATATTTACATCTGTAACTCTCCTGTATAGGAGTTACGATATTGCCCTTTGCAGAAATAGATTCGGAGTCAGTTCCTTCACATGATGGGGAAGCAAAGAAGGTAAGTTGTATGTAATATCGTTACAAGAGGACCTTAAATGTATTCCGTCCATCAAAAAGACGTTCGCAACAAAACGTAATGTCATGATAGTAGATGTTGCTAATGTTACTATTACGAATTGGTTTCTTGTGTATTCATTTGATATAAAGTACACCTGCAAATGACATTCTGTATATTTAGAAATTCTAAACCAGACTCTACAATTTTATTACTCCAGGCATATATTAAACATCACTGTGTGCATACATTTTAACTTTTAAAGATGTTGTTGCTCATGTGACATGTCCAAATGTCGCTAACGTTACTCATTTTTGTCTCCGTCACGTTAGCAACATGAAAGTAGGAGACAGAACACAATACTGTAAAATCTGCCATAAGGGGTGTTTTCTCGGAGGTCTGCATTCTCAGCAAAACGGCCCAAACTCCATAATGGGTGTTTCCTCGGAGGTCAACGATTTTAACCAAAAGGTTCAAATTACATACATTGTAAGGGGTGTTTTCTCGGAGGTCCACATTCTCAACAAAAAGATTCAAACTAAATATGGGATGTTTCTCTGAGGTCTGCGTTCACAACAAAAAGATTCAAAATTACATATTGGATGGTTTTTTTTCGGAGGTCTGCGTTCTCAACAAAAAGCCTAAAAACCCGAGACAATTAAAGATATGTCATCAACACAAAATTTCCAAAATTAAAAAGTTATTCATATGTATAACCAGGAACATATATATTGACATACTGTTCCCAAGTATAACGGAAGACAATTTACTATATATACGAAGTTCCCACTATGTTTCCTTTCACTGTAATCTGGGTTATAATATATACTAGTAGTAAGTATCCGATTCCCAGTTTTATTGGTTTGAATCTGATTGGTTGATTACCGTTTCTTTCTGACAATGCAACATGATTCCTCTTTTATAAAAAAAAAAATGACTGGTGAATGCATCAGACCAGAAAATAATCATAGGTTTGACTGCAAAAAAATACAACTGAGAAGTTTAAACGAGCAAACTTAAATGTCACTACATCCAAAATAAAATGGAAAGGATAAATGGGTAATGTGTACATGGGACATAGATGATGCCACCACTTGCTTATATAACGTTATAAAGGGACATAACTTAAAAGCGGTAAAAGCAATGATTTGTATAGTAAGTAACTATACAAATCCTTGGTAAAAGTGACATTACCAAATTTTGTGGTAATAAGCGTGTGTATGTTTCATAACATTTGGTTTAGGTAAGCTCAAATTAGAGATCAAAATGGAAATCAGGAATGTTTCCATTAATCTAAGGGGCATAACTATGGAATGGTAAAAGAGACACAATCCAAATTCAAACTTTATGTTAGCGTAGTATTAAAGTGTTTTAAGCATTGTGTATAATTGTCATAACATTTGGTTGAGGCAAACAAAAATAAGAGGATTGATTGATTGGTGTTTAACACTTTCAACCCTATTGTGCGATTTTGTGGCAGTCAGTTTTTTATTGACAAAGGAAGTAGAAGTTCCAGGATAAGACCACAGACCTTTGGTAGGAAAATTGTCAATCCTAGTCAATTAAGATTGGAGTAGAGCGAACCTGACCTGTGCAGGATAGACTTCTTTACCTCATGGTTGACTGAGAGTGAACCTGACCTGTGCAGGATAGACTTCTTTACCTCATGGTTGACTGAGAGTGAACCTGACCTGTGCAGGATAGACTTCTTTACCTCATGGTTGACTGAGAGTGAACCTGACCTGTGCAGGATAGACTTCTTTACCTCATGGTTGACTGACTAATGACACAGAAGTTTGACTACGAATGTTAGAGCACCGAAACCAATTTTGGGATGTATGGACTATGGACGGACTTACAGACACGAGTCAAACTGAATGCCTATTAGGCAATCGCAGGGATATAAGACATTATATTGACCTTATGGCATAGTTGTAGTAATACAGGATTGTTTTCAGTCATGTTTTCAAACAGTTTCGTTGTGTTACACAAATCTATTTCAATGACCTTGACCTAAGACCTAGCAGCTAATCAATCAATAGCTATCTTCCTCATAATATATTTGAATTAAAGTATCCAAGTAAGGTTACAATCCCTTATTTAGTTATGGATTTAACATCTGGAAATTAATTTCCAGAACAGATTTTGAAAATTTTAAGAGTCTGACCTTGACCTCAACACAGTGACCTATGAATCAATAGACTTCTGTAGCTCATTATTTGTGACAATATGTCCAAGTATATCCCAAATGTAGTACATTTGTATTTAAGGATCCAGAAGCCATGTTTTGTCATAAGTTGCAATCTAATTTTAAGCTAGTTTAAACTTTGAAGTGATGACATAAAATCCAAAAGGGATTATTCATTCAATATATGTAGATATAAGATAGTGTGGTATGAGTGCAAATGAGACAATTCTCCATCCACTTAATACTTATATATCAAATATTGTACACCATAGATGTCCCATGAAAAGCATACCCCATGTCTACCATTCTATGAATTTAGACATAGCAATCAGTTAAAAGAAGATCTATCAATCAAGTGTTCACCATAGATTTTTTTATCCAACGTCCAACCTAAAATTTCTGAAAGTAGCTTCCGACTAGAACACACTGACTGCAGATACCCTAAAGGTAATAATACCGACAATGGTATCAACCTTGTGCCAGTAATACTCCAATAGAGGAACCGACAGCAAAGCTCACATAGTATTGTACCATCAATACAAATAGAAATGGCAAAGTCTATGATTTCTCATGAAAACTTCAACATAGTGTAGAGGATCAGATGACAAAACAGGAAGTGACACAATGGTACTTTATAATATGGATATTAAGAAGGTTTCAACGAATTCTAATCAGAGGTTATGGAGGAGTTATAGACATCAAGGGAGGCAAAACAGATCAACTGGAGAATACAGAAGAAATAGTTCTCATCAGCGGATTATTAATTAGTGAATCGGCGTAATATTTAATGGCTAATAGTGACATATATGTTTATGTGTCTATTTGTCGTTTCGTCTATGTGTCTGTGATTGGAGACTACGTTATCAGGCATCTATATAATATTTGATACAAGACTAAGTTATATCATTTTTGATGTATGAATATGTAATAGGGTTAGGAACTACTTCTACTGTATATTACAGTTGAGCTGGCAAAACACTTATATTGAATCCAATATAACACCTGTTCACAGCTTTGGCAGGCAGGAGTAAAAAGAACAATGAAATATTTCAAAATTTATTTCTTTTATATATAAATAATCCCATTATTCTCTATATAAACTACATGTTACATTCATATTCATAATTCCTATGACATACAGAAAACATCCCAATGTATAAAATAAGGGTTCCACTGTTTTCATAAATACAAAATTCAACTGTCAACACTGACCAATATTTTGCATATCAAAATGATGTTAATGTAATGAAATCACAAAATAAATATGAAAATAGACCTCATATGAAAAGTGCATTGCAAATGCTGATTCCATGAACTTATATCAAAATGTTAATAAATTATAAATATAAAAGTCTCTCATTTTCTTGCTTTTTGGTTTTGATAAATGGAAGAGAAAGTTGCTTATATTTTGACCAAAAAATTTTCTTTGCTCAGTGCACATTGGCAAATACTTCAAGAATGTCCAGTTCAAATATACACCTGATTGTAGGAACAAGAGTAATTTGGAATGTAAATATGAATTGTGTATTGTGATGTCATATAAGCAAGATGGCACAACCATATATATATATATTGCACAGTTATGGAAACTTATTTAATACTTCTTACACATTTAAACGTTCACTCTGTCTTGTCCACTCGTTAAGAGTTAATGCCCTTGTCTCATTGCATGTTGAGCAAGATGAACAAGTTAAAAGTCTCAAGATAATTTTGTATCAATAGCGGAAGTACTCTAGGTTAACATTCCTAAATTAAGGAACCAACAAGCTCATACTTCAGCTATGTCATACACAGAGATCAGTTTATTTACATCTACAAAGAAATTCAGGCTTTGCCAATATTTAGACAGAAAACGTACAAATAATTGTAATTATTACACATAAATTAAACAATCAAAATTACATATTGTATCACAGCCTACAAACTTTTCAAATAAACATTACATACACATGATTATAAAATCAATTATTACTTAAAATTAAAACAAATCTAAAAAAATTGCATGAAACATTTAATGCAATTCAAATAGGAGAAAAAAATAGATCAAAATTTGTTGATTTTAATATTGACATTGAAAAGAAATAGGCTATGAAAGGTAATGAGACATAAAATATGTTGCCCTATAGAAAGATATTTTTAGAATCATATGTAAATGCAATTATGGTTTTGACTTTTGTTTTCAATTAAAATTTTTGCATAAAATACATGAGATTCTTAAAAGGTTGTATATTATGGTTGTTACTGTAAAAATATGCAATCTAAAAGGTCATAAAAATATTTTAAGTATTTGATTTATGACAATAAAAATGTATGAACATGATTTTAAATTTGATTTTAAGAAACAGAAATTAAAAATACCAAAATATACAAAGAATTAAAACAGGTAAAACATACAAAAAGAGACCATAACTGAACATAATTAAGAACACAGTTTGAATATGACAAATTAAAAAAAATATTTCCAAAGAATCTATATTATCCCTGAGATCAGATCACAACATTGAGTCAACTCTTTTTTCCAAGTTATGTAACTCTTCCATTATTTCTGGAGGTAAGTCTTCAGCAACCTGCTGATCAAAATATTTCCTTACATCGACAACCTCTTGTTGCCACATTTCCTTTGGTAAACTGAACAGACCTTCCATGTCTACCTTTTCCGTTAGTCCCTCCAGATTGATTGAACCTGGTGTGGGAACCATGCCTACTGCAGATTTCTGGGCACAGTCTTCACCATTGGTTCTACGGAAGATCCAATCTAAAACACGAGAGTTTTCGCCAAACCCTGGCCACATAAAGCTGCCCTGATCGTCTTTTCTAAACCAATTTACATGATAGATCTTTGGCAAGTTGAGTCCTGGTTTGTCCTGGAAACTTAACCAATGTTTCAAGTAATGTCCAAAATTGTAACCAAAGAATGGTCGCATGGCAAATGGGTCATTCATAATCATTTTTCCTGGAATTAGAAAAACATTCTCTATAAATTCAGGGATCAATGAACTTAATTGAAATATAACCTGGTACTTGCATCATAATCTATTATACATCTTTTTATATTTAATTTGAAATATGTGTTTTCCAAAGAGTTTACAAACCTTCATTTTGGGGTTTTTGATCAAGGACTGACTAAGTGCAAACTTTTAAAATTCCCTCTTTTCTTTTTCTTAGATAAATTGATTTTATTTTTAATTTTGCAGCTTAGTAACATGAGATCACTTTAATAAAACCCTAGGTTGGGCCACTTCTTTCGTTTTCTGCCCATGAATCTGCTATCACCAAACTCTGTGGTTATAGTAATGATTAGAAACTAATATTAACAATAACAGAAGAGTTATCTACCTTTGTGTTCAGCAGCTGCTGTGGCCTCTGACCTCATGGATGCCCCCATGAATACACCATGCTGCCAATTAAATGCCTCATAGATTAGAGGAACACCAGCTGGTCTCCTGCCACCAAATATTATGGCATCTATTGGGACACCTTCTGGACTTTCCCATTCTGGGTCCATGATTGGACACTGGCTAGCTGGGGTACAAAATCTGAAAGATGCAATTCAACGAGTTAGAAAAGATTTTAATACATAGTTATTCTAACTTGATTATTTCAGTTCTCTACTGCAATTAATTTTTTTCACTGTAAATGTTTACTGCTTGAAATATTTTGATACAGACAATTCATATTGCAAAAAAAGAGTATATTGGTGGAAAATGAAGATTGAAATTAAGCTGTAGTAAGAGGCTAGTCTCTCAGTATACACAATTATTTTTTGCCACAATTTTACTGAATAACATATTCATATGTCCAATACCACTTGAGTACTTCAAATATCTAAAAGAAACTGACATGAATACAACATACCTTGAGTTAGGGTGAGCAGCTGGTTTGCCACTGTCCTTGGTCCAGTTTCTGACCTTGAGCCATGATGTTATTGGTGTACTCATGTCTCTCTCTTTCTCTAAACCTTCCCAGTAAACATCTCCATCTTCTGTTTCTGCTACATTGGTGAATATTGTGTTTTTCTTGATGGTTTCCATGGCATTGGGATTGGTACTCATGGATGTTCCTATAATGGTATATTCAGGTGGTGAACAGAAAGTAGATCAAATATTTTGAAATCACCGTCTTAAAGCCATATGATGAATTTAAAAAAAGAAGTTGGCAATTTCAATTTTTTTTTTGCCAAATGTTTTTAACTAGGTCATTTTTCTACAACTTATTTAAACCATGTAACCAAAATATTTCTTTTTTGTTAAACTGGAGTTATCTCCCATTCAACACATTCAAGAAAACAAGAATTATTCTGCATAGATCGATACAATAACATCTTAATTTTATAGCTGTTTTTAAAGTATAAAATGATTTTATCATACCTGGTGCCACACCAAAAAATCCAAACTCTGGGTTGATTGCACGAAGTTGTCCATTTTTGTCAAACTTCATCCATGCAATATCATCTCCCACACATGTGACCTTGTATCCAGGCAACGTAGGATTCATCATGGCTAAGTTTGTTTTACCACAAGCACTGGGGAATGCTGCTGCTATGTACTTTTTCTTTCCTTCAGAATTTTCTAAACCAAGAATCTGAAATAGATGGAAAACAAATGTTCTTTAATGCATTTTTCAGATACCTGCAGCTTCCCTATGCTATAAGGATAGAATAAGAATATTTATTATTCCAATCAAGGGCCCTTGATGGGCAGCATAACATGTACACATAACACAATACATCATGATTTGTAACAAAAAAAAACATTGTTATAAACTAAAAAGAAACATTAACTAGAGGCTCTCAAGAGCCTGTGTCGCTCACCTGTTAATGTGTTTACTGATGTCGGCCATCTTCGTTGGTAGGCGGGGTCATTAGACACTTTTTTTTAAAATAGATACCCTAGTATTATGATTGTGGCCAAGTTTGGTTAAATTTGGCCAAGTCGTTTTAGAAAAGATTTTTATACAAGTTACAAAAATGACGAAAAGTTGTTCAATATTGACTATAAAGGGCAATAACTCCTTAAGGGGTCCTCTAACAATTTTGATCATGCTGACTTATTTGTAGATCTTACTTTGCTGAACATTATTGCTGTTTACAGTTTATCTCTATCTATAATAGTATTCAAGATAATAACCAAAAACTGCAAAATTTCCTTAAAATCACCAATTTTAGGGCAGCAACCCAACAACAGGTTGTCCGATTCAACTCAAAATTTGTGAGGGGATATATCTTATTCTGATGGACATTTAAATCTTGAAAGATTTGCCCTAAATGTCTTAGTTTCAAAGATATAAAGCAAAAACTGCATTTTACCACTATGTTCTAATTTTGTTTGGCAGGCTGGGTCATCGGACACATTTTTTAAACTATAAACCACAATGATAATTGTGGCCAAGTTTGGTTAAATTTGGCAAAGTAGTTTTGGAGAAGAAGATTTTTAGAAAAGTTACAAAAAATGACGAAAAGTTGTTAAAAATTGACTATAAAGGGCAATAACTCCTTAAGGGGTCAACTGACAATTTTGGTCATGTTGACTTATTTGTAGGTCTTACTTTGCTGAACATTATTGCTGTTTACAGTTTATCTCTATCTATAATAGTATTCAAGATAATAACCAAAAACTGCAAAATTTCCTTAAAATAACCATTTCACAGGCAGCAACCCAACAACAGGTTGTCCTATTCGTCTGAAAATTTCAAGGCAGATAGATCTTGACCTGATCAACCATTTTACCCTATGTCAGATTTGCTCTAAATGCTTTGGTTTTTGAGTTATTAGCCAAAAACTGCATTTTACCCCTATGTTCTATTTTTAGCCATGGCGGCCATCTTGGTTGGTTTGACGGGTCACGCCACACATTTTTTAAACTAGATACCCCAAGGATGATTGTGGCCAAGTTTGGTAGAATTTGGCCCAGTAGTTTCAGAGGAGAAGATTTTTGTAAAAGTTTACGGACGACGGACGACAGACGACGGACGCAGGACGACGGACGCCAAGTGATGAGAAAAGCTCACTTGACCTTTCAGGTCAGGTGAGCTAAAAAAAGAGTTCAGACAGATGTTATTATCTTCATTCTATGAAATCATATACATTTAATTCCAGGCAGGATCAAAACCATACAATCATTACAATTATCATTGTTATTACATACATTAACATTTCGTCTAACATCTAGACATGTAATAATGTAGCTCCCTAAATATTTAAGTACAGACAAATTTTCATTAGTAAATAACCAAACAAATTTTGCCTCATTTGAAAGATGTATAAAATTAGGACAAATACAGTTTATCATGACAAGTAAGGATTTAAGCCAGATTTTTAAGCTGTTTTCTAGCCATTAATACTGTTCTCTGCTTGATACAAATTTACAATTTAATAAGATGCCTATAATGTGTTTAAAACTGTAATTAAATTTAAGAAATAATAATTAACTACTGGCAAATTTTTCCAAAGCTAAGGAAATTGATTTAAGTTTATTAGCTCTAAAACTATAAAACAGACTTACCAGCATGTGTTCTGCAAACCATCCCTCTCTCTTAGCTAAGATGGAGCCAAGTCGTAATGCAAAACATTTCTTTCCTAACAATGAGTTTCCTCCATATCCACTGCCGTAGGAACAGATTTCATTTCTTGCTGGTATATGTGATATTATGGTTTCTTTAGGATTACAGGGCCAATTGTTATTTAATGGTTCTGTAAAAGAAAATGAAAGTCATTAAAAATTCTGTATCTCTGTATGACTGCATTCTTATTTTATATATCTCTGATTAATCTTATTGTATAATAGATGTATTTCTGATAAAACCCAATGCAAATACAATGTAAATATCAACAAGATAAGTAAAACAAGGGTCATCTATCTCCCAAAAGCAAGCCATAGTTAACTTCTTTATCTTTTATTATCTGGAGATTTAAATGTCTCTTCTTTAAAAGTGGCAAAGTCACTTCTAGAGTAGGAAACTGGAACATTTAGTAAATCAATCCAATCCAAGTATACTGACTTTTTTATTGTTTTTTTTTTGTAGAAAAGGTGATTATATTCAATGACAAGTGGTGTGCAAATGTGAACAATCTAATTTCTAAATAACTAATACAATTAATTCCTCAGTTAGTATGTACCTTTTAATGGAAGAGGTCTACCAACAGAGTGAAGACACTTAATAAAGTCTCCCTCTCCTAGTGTCTCCAGGACATTACCACCCATTCTGGTCATTACTCTCATACTGGCCACTACATAGGGAGAATCTGTTATCTCAATACCAATCTTAGACAGTGGTGAACCGACTGGACCCATACTAAATGGTATAATATACATAGTTCGTCCTGTTGAGAATAAAAGAGAAATATATCATGTATATAATAAAAAAAGAATTCAACACAGAGCTCCAGATAAGCTGCGTATTTGCGTGATCACGCAATACAAATAATAAAAAACCCAATGCAATTACCCATTGCAGGGTTCAATAACCCAATTATTTCAAAGGAAAACCCAATTATATGCCCAAACCATGAGTTCTCAACCCTTTAATTGGCTACTGTTTGCGTTATTTACCCTTATCTGTTTACAGTCGTCGCGTAAATCTATGTTTATAATATTTATAATTGGTTTCCTTTCGTTCTAAAAATAGATCCCAGCATCAAGTGGCTGAAATAGGTCCTTGTTGGAGTTTTCCGTTGCTCAATAGGTACACGTGTTTTTGAAAACATTTCGGTCTTCTCCGCGTTTATCCAATTAGCGTGTGTCATTTAGTCATATTTTTTTTGCATTGCTCGAGATTTATCATAACATACATTGAATTAAAACGAAAGTGAATGTCCGGTAAAAATATTAAATAGAAGCATGTTTTCTGCTTCTTTTGAAAAGCTGAGGGAAAGTTATGATAACAAGACTCAGCCAGTGTTTTAGGAAGCGTCCATCGAAAGCACGGGCGTGTGTGCGTACCTTCTAACGAGAACATTGCTAATAAACACGGGGTTTCGTCAAAAACGAAATCAGTTGGAAAAAGTGAAAGGCCAAATCAATTATGACATGATAAAGCATGAGAAACCAAAAGTTCTAATAAAAGACAACTAAACCCAGATTTATATAAATTGAATCAAACAAAAATCATTCAAGTATAATTAGAGTTTATGTTATTTTTTTTTCTTCATTTTACGGTTAAAATTTTTAATGAATACACACACAGGCACTGGTCTCAGAATTTATTATATAAAGGTGTAAGACGAGTGCCTGTGAATACACATATCCGTTTTTGTGAGAAAATACAAAACTGGCAGAAGGTTTGGAACGGGACACAAATTAAACCTACAATTGCTCCTCAGTGAATAAACCAATTAAAACAGCTAGCAAATAACCCTTACCCTAACCCTAAACCAAATAAAACAGCTAAACAAAGAAAGAAACATATTTAAGATGGAAAAAAATCTGGGGTTGATATTGCCTAAATATTCAATATTGTGTTGATGAAAAAACCCAATACATTCAGGAGCTTGGTGGTGAAAAACCCAATTTGATATTAACATGAGGGGTGAATTGGAATTGATAATGCAATTAAAAAACTTTATCACCCAATTATATAAGAAAATGGTGGGTAAAAAACCCAATTTGTGAATTCTTATCTGGAGCTCTGCAACAATAACATTTTTATGTTTTTTATCAATTCTGTTTAGCAGAACCTTTTATGCAACTTTTAAAAGCATTCTGTCTTAGAGTTAGAGGATTAAATGAAAGCATAGATTTTCTCAAAATTAATTTCTACAAAAGGGAGGAAAATTTCAAAGTTGAAAATTTGTTAATGATAATCTTTCCATTCTTTGTATTTTGTTTGAACACATGTATGTGATTATTGAAAATCAAACTTTTCTCCTATACATAATTGATAAATCATCTCATAACAGATGGTATTAAGTAAAAGGAGATCTCTTTGTGAATAATATATTTCTAATCAATTCAATCAATTTTTTTTCAGTGAATGATTTATATGTATTATAATTTTCACCTAAATTACAGGTTTTAATTTCATAATATATTAATTGTTAATTTTTATTTTATCCTACTTGTCCAAAAAGTTTGAGTGCTCATCAGATATGTATACTCCATAGATATAAAACGATGTTGTATGAGTGCCAATGTCATCTTTATTACCTTTCATACAGCCTGGAAATCTCATGTTAAGTTCTGTTTCCAAGTCATCTGGGTCAATCCAATGTCCCAGTTGACCTACAGCACCATTTTTAGGAATAGGTATTGTATCCTGCATTTTTTCCGTAGCTATGAAGGTCTTACTTTCCACACGAGCCACATCTCCTGGATCTGTCCTGGCTAACCAACTAAAATGATAAATGAAACCTTGAGAGGTTGACTTGCCTGAAAAATCAAAGAGAACATTGAAGGTTAATAATAGTGTTCATAGCTTCAATGTTAATCCATGTAGGTTCCAAATTAAACCTTAGTAGTATGACATAAACTAGTTTTTCCATAGTCAGGCTCCCACTATTAGGCGATAAAGTCAACTTTTCATCCATCACTTTGTTTACTTGGCCTTGATGATGAAATCAAGTCGCCATGGAATAAAACAGTCCCCCCTAATCTTACATTCAATCTTGCATTTTGGTGAAAAATAAGTCAAAAGACAGAGTGGATTTGATTTTATAAATGAAGTGAAATTATGATGAAGTACTAGATAATTTTTTAACAGTTGGAGGGAACAGTTTTGTGCAACTTCAAGCCAATACTTACTATTATTTTGATTTTTAACCAAACTGATGAAATTAGTATATTATCAAATTATATTGTATCATAATGATGACTTATTAATGTCAAGACTCATTTTTGCAGGATAATCAACCTTCAAAGGACAGTGTTGTGCAAAAGAACTGCCAGGTTTATTTGCAAATTGCAAATACTTAAGTACAAATCAGAAACTCACTGAAATTACAAGTACCTGTACTTATACATTAATACTATTAAAATAAGGAGGTCTGGTATGATTGCCAATGAGACAAATATCTATACAAGTTTAAATGAAGTGAATACAAGCAATAAGAGGTCCCTAAACTGCATTTAAAAATGAGATAATCCCATACAATATAGTCAGTTATAAAGGCCCCACCATAAACTTTCAATACTTCCTCTAATAAGTCAAATACAAGCCTCAAAAGGATATAATAATAATAAGGCATCCGAAGCGAAAATACACACCTTAAGGCAAACTCGGTAAGTACTAACCAATGCACTTATATATCAGTGCAAATGTACCTGTTGGTATAAATTCATTACTTAGGAAGTTTTTATTTATTCCATTATTGATCTTTAATGGTAACCAATGAGGATCAATGAAACAAGATACATTGTAGATGCCTCATCATTTGTATCCAAGACAAATGTATTAGAAAGAATATATCTTAGTTGGAGTTTCTATTTCCTGTCACAATATATTTGCAAAATGTACTATAAATCTTACAATGTAGATGGGAGTTTCTATTTTCTAACACTACATTTGCATGTTTTACTGTTGGACCTTTAACTAAACATGCTTGGACTATCCTAAATATCTAAAACATTATGTCCTACATGTACATGCATACATGTATTTGTATCAATAAAGGTCCATGAACCTATCTGTAGATATCTTGCTTAATATGCATAAATTTGCACATATCATCAGTCTACCATGTGTCCAAGGTCAAGTGGTTGTCAAGGTCAATCTCATCAATTTCAAGGACTACATTTGTACATGTATTACATAATTTTCATAGTTTCTAATCTATGTTTGAATGTTTAAACTTCCTTCAATAAAATTAGATAGTTTCCAAACTATAATAGTTAGTGCCCATTATTGTGGATGTTCCATTACCCTTTAACAACAATGTCATGCTATCAGTAAACACTTGTTAGTCAGGACTGTTTAGTGTGTCAGCAGAGGTATTTCACATAGAAAAGGACTGATTCTTTTCATGTGAAGAGATAACCGCTTTAATACTGACATATATCATCTATCATGGAGCTTCTTTAAGGGCCTTTAACTGAATTGTTAAATTTTCTATTACTACTAAGGGGGGGGGGGGGGGTTAAAGGACCTTATCTTCCTATGAGAGTCTTGCACTTTCAGTGTGGTCTCAGTGATCTCCCTGGGGAACTAAGGAGAAGTCAATTGGAAATAATACGAGCTAAGGAACAGCCATTCACTTGACAAGGACATAATGAGTTATTTGAGGCATAACTTTACAATGTACAATACTTAAATAAGGTGTAAGGCCCCTTATGTTGCTTACCAGTTTTCTAACTTTGGAAGAGGTTTGATCATTCCATCTCTCTGTAAGATGTATAACAATAATTCATTCTCTTTATCTGACCCGTCACATATATGGACTGTCGATGGATTGCATAGTTTGATGTTCTCATCTACGTAATTCCGCACCTTGTTTGGAAGTTTGTTCCACTTCCCATAGAGAACATTTGGTACTGAAGCTACACCATTTTGTCTTCCTATACATACTGGTTTGACAGCTTCTTTTAGGATTCTAGAAGCAAACGAGGGACTGAAAACAAAAATATGAAAAATTGCAAGTTTTGGTGTTAAAATATAAACATAGGCCCATGACTCAATGTGTTATTAGTAACATGATTAAAGAACATATTGTTCATATCAATTTTCTTTGTAACTTTGTATTAAAATGTCCTTGAGACCTGAACCACACATTTGTTACCTGTTTTCATTTGCTCCTATGACATTTGTCCACCAACTAGAGCAATTTAATCTTCTTGTGTACTCCTTATTGATAACTTTAGATAGGTCAAATATATCTTATCTAATTTCTTAAAGCCTTTCAACTATTTCTAAACATGAACATTTTGTACTTAGTATACATGTTATAGAACTGTTCATTTTAGAAAGAAGCAGCATATTAATATAATTTATTTTCTTAAGAACTAGCATTGATATGCTTGGATGTACAAAGGATGTATTATGCATGTAAAAATGTACATACATATTTATTTTGGTTTCCTAGAGACTAGTAGAGTGGATGTAAAATAGTCTTTGAAAGCTACTTTCCAAAGAAGTAAAAGTTTTATAAATTTCATTTATTAAAATCAATTTTTATGTTAAAATAGATTAATAAATTTATATTAGTTATAAAGCCCATTTCATGGTTGTATCCAGGTACAAATAATACTGTCAACGAAACACTTCTCACACTGACATTTAAAAAGTTTGTTGAAAATATAATTTTCCCATTAATTGCAGTTGCTTTTATGAAATTTGACCAATACTGTAATTGTCATGAATATGCATCAAGTTATGATTTCCTAAAATTAGCTATAGCTATAGGAGTGCACAATGTGTATCCATAATCTACATGCATGCTAACTGTCCATCAATCAAACTTTAAGCAACATACCTGTGTAGATATCATATTGATTTTTTTTTTTTATAAAGGTCTAAAGATTAACATGTATGCAATTACACTTATTATACAAAGAAGAGGATGTTATAAAATCATGTTGACAAATATTTCTCTTTGTAAATTACATTTTGTACATTATTATATATTATATATTGTTCATGAACATTAACAATGTGTAAACTGTTGATATTTATAGCCTTTTTCTTCTTCGCTGTGAATACCACTGTCACTCTAATATAGTTATAATCAATTTAACTATTGTCAGTTTATTGTTTTAATTTTGTATGCCATAACCATTTAATGTAAATGTGTTTGTGCGAATAAAATATTGTCTATTGTCTATTGTCTATATTAGACTAAGTATCATTACCAAAATCTCAAGGCTTTAGATATATATATTTATATACTAGATGTACATTCTGCTGCAAGAACAATACACAACATTATAGAGGACAATAATAAACCTACCTTTTTAATTGTAAAAATATATCCAGAATACATTAATTATTACTACATGTATATAACTTTTGGATTATTTGGACATGTTTGGAGACTGATGAAATTTATGTTAATACAGTAATATGAGGGTAGTAATGCCCTTAACCGTCAGGCGTCAAACAGACATTTTCGGCTACCATTAGCGTCAAATTGATTAAAATTTTACTCTGATTCGTAAAAATATCCTTATCGTGATTAGTCATGTCTCAAATAATTATCGTTACCGTTATTTTTGGCAAAACATTAATGTGATTCTTTTTATTGTCTCAAAGAAGATGAAGAAAGTGCATATTTTATTGTCATGCACCAAAATTTACCGTTAACATCATTTGGAAAGAATTTTTACAGTTATTTGTCATGAAGGTACCCCCATTACCACCCTATTATATAACTTGATCTTTTATTATCAAAAACAGGACACTGAAGAAGAAAATAGATGCAGTCCTCAACCTTAGACCAAAAAGTTACGAGGTCTTGAAAGGCTATTTTTATTTTTTGCTTTGACGCCTTACAGTCTATGTAAGGCAGTTAGGCAGGCGTCAAAGAAAAAATTTAATGTAATAGCCTTTCAAGACCTCATAATTATTTGGACTACCTAAACCTAACTAGAAGCCATATGATCCTTGCATGAAAACGTCCAGTCAACAGGTCAAGCTTTAAACATTTGAAGAAATTGTACAAAATCTGAATGTCTGGTCGGTCGGTCTGTCAAAGAAGCGCAAGGACAATCTCTTAAGTTATAACGCCTTACAAACGGGATGTAGACTATATATTTTTTTAATAAACCTGAACCGGTAACTATAGCACACGCTGATCAGCTGTTTTTCAACACCATATATTTTTGTTCACAATATTTCTTTTATACTTTAAACTATTCAAAATCATTTTAAAATTACAATACCAAATAATTGTCTTTAAAATATAAGTATAAACCCAATCTACAAATAATTTCCGCAATCAAAATGTGAACGTGCGAACCGGTGAACAGCTGATGAACACGATAGGAATGGAAAATTACAAAAAATACAAAAGTTATAGTCAATTTACCATTCACAAAGCCTTTGACAATAGATCGTTAATAAGAAATTTAATTCAAATATGTTTTTTTTTCAGTGCATGATATCCATATTTACCTAAAAAATTTGTTAAAACGCATCATTTTGTTAAAATCCTGTATAGATCAACTATCTTCCATTTGTGAGAAAATCTGCGGAATAATATGTTGAACACGTTACCGCCATGCGGACGTGTTTGAAAATATAACTCGTTGTAAGCTGATTTCCAACAGAAACTATTCAAGAACGCTAACCAGCTAACATGTATCCTCAAATATTTTTTTAAGAAAAATGAACGTAAAAGCTCTAGAAACAACTTTTCAACAACTGCGCACTACTTTCTGGGGGTGTGTGAGATTTCTCAAATATGATTGGTTTAAAAAGACAAGCCTCCAAATGGAATCAGCTGATCTGTATCGACTTTTTCTGTTACGTCACCAAAAAACAAATCCATGTATCAACCCATTCTCATGATTCTCAGAAATCAGAATTCAAATAATGTCATCGAGCAGACAAACACAACGAAAAAAAAAAACCTTAATACAAATGTGAAGTTGACGCCAGAAAAAGACTAGAAGTGTCTATGATACGTCAAGTTGATCAAGTTTTAAAAAGTTTAGAAAATAAATTGTTTTATAGAGATTATAAAATGCCTGTCATCATAGTGAAACTAAAGAATTCCTTAAATGACAAACACTACACCAGACAAGATATTGGCCAACTTTGAGATAAGATAAGATAAGATACGATATTAGTATTCCAATTATAAAAGGACCGATGAGAGCTAATAAATTTATTTCAATGAAATTTATTAATGGTCACAAATAATCATAGTTTTATAATCATATAGATAGATATATGAATATAATCTTCTATTTTTTTTTATAATAAATAAGGTTTATATATGATTAAACATTTTCACGGATGTTTTGAAAAAAAAAAAGAAACGGATAGAAACTAGCTTATAAAGTGACATTCCTTTTTTAGTCGCATTGAAGGGATTCTGTTGTTCATATGTTTATTGAGGTCGGTGACTTACAAAATGAATAAAATAGGGAAACATACTATTTCAAAATTTTACTTAAAACATAAAGCTCTTGATAATTACACGAAAATTGTAATAATTGGAAATTTAAAGAACTACCGAACAAGATAAAATTTATAAATACTTCATATTAAAATTAAAATAAACATTTCGACAAATTAAGTCTTCAGAAAAACGTTCAACAGTTCAACACAATCCTGTAAAACATTTATAAAAAATACTTACTCAGTTCGCTTTGAATGTTCAAGTAAAACCTTTGACTGTTTGGTTAAGGATCCCATAATGTGATATAAGGAATATCTGCGTCTTGTTATTTCTTTTGAAGAGTTGGACAAATCGTCTGTTCATTTGACGTTCAGTATGATACCATAGAGAGCCTTATTGTTTTATTATGACGCTGATGAAATCACTCTTTTATATGAGAAAAAAAATAACTGTTGTGTCAAGGTCAATGCTGGAGGTGTGCGTAAAAGAAGCAATTTGATTGGATGTCAGGGACAACACCTACGAAAGCGATCAGCTGATTATTGCATCATAAAAACATTGCCGGATATCTCAGTCGTGTGTTAAAGGATTTAAAACAGGTTATACTATTGAATTAAATGAGCATGATACAATAGAAAGTATCTAAAACAGAAGGAAAACACCTACCTCCCAAGTTTCGATTCTCCATGAAGAAGTTTGCCTTCTAAATGTAAAGATCCCATATTGATTCAGGCCTTGTTGAAATACTTGACTTCTATAGAGTACTTGCAACTTTTTCATTGGATTCGCACTGTTCGGAGGCTATATGATACATAAAATATTTACACAGAATGATTGTTTTTATACACAGTGAAAAACTAATTATAAACCAATTCTCTCCTTCATATCCAATTTTTTATTGTTGTTCTATTTTTATTCTAGCATCGGTGAAGGTCATATCGAAAAAAGCGTAATATTGGTTATGGAAAAAATATATTTTTGAGGTCATTTATTGTCTCTGGCAAGGTTCACGCTTAATAATGAATATCAAGATTTTTCCAGTTACCACCAGTGATCGGCCGTGACGAGTGACCTGAGGCCAAAGTCCAGGTCACTGACCTTTCACAATACATTCATTCTGACTAACATGTTTCATTATTCATAATCATCAAATTTATTCATAGTGTTGTGTGATGTGTAGAAAACTTCCGTCCTGTTAATGATTCTACTATTATACAGTTTTAAGGGGGTGACTGCAGATGTAACACTCAAGTTCAAGTGTACATATTCATACTGATGTATAATTTGGACTTCAAACCTATATAGTCATTTTTTGGGCGCATCAATTAAAAGCTTCTTAGAATCTGAAAACGGAGTTTCATATCTTAATTAAGTTTTTTTTTTAAACTGTTGATTAAATTCCTTAGCCTTAAACCCTTATCTAAATTTTAAACAATATGTAAAATTAACAAAGTTTTTTGACAGGTTTTCGAAGGGCCCTTTGAATTTGTTCAAAGATGCTATAAGACCGGCTAGTCTCGTGGTTATTTTCGCCACGTAATAGGTTTAATTTTGGGGACTATGTATTTGCTAGACATATAAGCTAATATATAAGTCATGATTGGAAGCTTTGCATGTGTTATTTACAGCCGTATATATTTGAAAGACTAACAACATGACGGGAAAAAAATCCAAATTCAAATCTTGATGGACACGTAACTGGCCATGATTGTGAATTAACCATTTTTTCAGTTTTGGGGGTCATTCCACGATTAATCGAATCCGTGGATTAGGGATGGAAATGAGCAAAGCTATGAAGTCTAGGAACAATTGAAGTTTCCATTTAATACTCCAGTCCATGCTACATGTGCTGGCCATAGGATTAATTTTGTATTATTAGTGTCGATCACACCACTATAATGCCTAAATGGCAATATTAAATATATATTTTTGTTACGCACTATATATATGAATATGTAAATCTATTTACAAGAATTAGATAACGACCGCATGTATATTTTAACGCAACGATTTTAAATCTACAGGATTATGTTAACACTAATATTCTAATGCAAGTAATCTTAGGATAAATCAACATAAAAAATGAAATTAGTGACAAAAATTAATTAAAATAACAAAGAGAGTACTTTCATTCATTTTTACTCAAAAAAAAACTAATAATGAATCATTCAATGTACTTAGTTGAACCCAGGGTTTTCTATTTACAAACGATGTATTTTCCCCGCGTTTAACAGTGACCATGAACTTGATTCTGTCCTATTTTATGGACCAAAACTATCTGACGTAATCAACCAAACAAAAAGCTTCCCTAGTCCTGTAATATCAAAGTATGGACACGTATAACATAAAATTGATTTTCTAAATATACTTTTTCTTTTGATTATTGAAAAAAAGAGGAACAAGATCCATTTCAATGAATTGATCTGGAGGTGTGTTAAATAGTTAAGTTTGATTGGATGACAGGGACAACACCCTTAAAACAGCTGATTGTACGATGTCGTGTTTATCCTGGCAACCTCGAACACCATCTTTAAAAAAAAACTTTGTCCATGAGTCTTGATTTTAAGCTTGACTTAATTTTATGAATACTAAGACGTATAATATTATAACGCGACGTACACTTGTACTTCTAGATATTTTTAGATTTTTCCACGATCTTATAATAATTAATCGGAAACTTTTACGTAAATATAAACATATTTACCACGTTTATACATCTTTGAGTTATTTTAACCTTAAAGGTCAATATTAACACGGTCAATGTTCTATTTAACTTGTTTATCTATTAATTGAGCTGGCAAATTATTTTTGGCATACTTTTTTTGCGTGATTCTTATATACAGATTATGATTATTACAGAGCTTGAGTTTCGTACTCGCAGGCCTAAGTTATCAGCATTACATGATCTCAGAACCTCTCAAATTACTTACTCTACATAATAATGATTCATCATACCAAATTATATTTTGGAGACTCAGTGGCGGATCCAGAAATTTTCATAAGTGGGGGCCCACTGACTGACCTAAGAGGGGCACGCTCCAGTCACGCTTCAGTGATTCCCTAAATAAGCAACCAAATTTTTTTCCCAAAGAGGGGGGGGGCCGGGACCCCTGTCCCCCCCAAATCCGTCTCTGAGACATTATCAAGCCCAACCTTGTGCTTTCCGTTACGGCAAAAATTGAGGGGTTGTGCTTTTTCTGCAGAAATAAATATCTGTATATATAGTGAATGGAATAGCATTAGTTATAGGGGAGCATTCCGACGATTTTAGTTGGTGTCCAACTCAAATTTTCATTCTTCTTCCTATTAAAGTGTAAAAAAGATTGTTGTATGCAAGTTTGACTAAATCTCCTTTACAAATTATTATATATAGATATAGGAAGATGTGGTATGAGTGCCAATATACTTATTTAATATTTTACCACTTGTAAAGTGATCTAATCTCCGACCTACTCTAACTTGAAAGATGATGCAACTATATTTAACATTTGTAGTACAGCAAACACACACTGATCTAAATCGATATATCTATACTGTTCCAGGTGTTAAACAATAGAAGTATTGAAGCAAAACGATGATGCAATGTATGTAATATAATTGTAGCATAGGCGTGATCATTATATGCACATTTCAGGTTACACAAGAGCCAAAATGATGAATTAAGTCATTTGAATTCAATACAGTAAATAGTTTTTTTTAGTAAAGAACACAATAAACGAAAATGTCATACAAAGCGTGAGAATTTGCCATCACTGAGGGCTGTTAACTTTTACAAAAACTTTTCCCTCTGTTTCTTCTTTAAACCAAACGCAATCATCATTAGGGTGTCCAATGGTCAAACCGTGCAAAATGAATGCAAAAGCTACATGTAAAATGAAGCATAGGTACTTTGGGGATAGGACACTTTTTTTAACCTTTTCGGCCTTTTTCCAACATCCTTTTTTTTCTCTATTAGTTACAATTATTTTCGCGTTTTACAGTATATACTAGCAATAATTTGTATTTGCTATTTACTATCAATTGTAATTGTAAACGCTGGATCATGTTTTAAAATAACTGGGTCTAAAAACATCCATGAAACTAATGCACTACAAATAACATATTTTGATCATAAGTAATCCCCATTGCATATTAAAAGAATAACGAAATGAAAACATCAGTTTATAAATTTCATGCGTTCAGATCGCTTTGCAAAGGTTCGATTGAATAGTAGATACAGTCTACTGCGATGTAAAATTTCTATCTAAATGGGATATTTAGTCAAGAAATGGATCAAGACAAATGTTTAAATAGGGGATGCGGCTCTTTCAAGGGATTAAATATTATCAGTATTGATTTCATCATGGCTGAAATTCGTCCGATGAACCAAGTATGTACCCGAGGTTTAGGTGTAATTTCTAACAAAATGCAAAAGCAAACTAGTCTATATTTGTAAGCTATATTTCGTCACTATTCGTGACATAGCTAGATAGTGTGCCAGATGCATGGTTAACAGTAAGGATGATGCAAGATACATCATGATCGATGTGTACATGTATTTTAGTACTTTGTTGTTAACATTTTATATAGAATGTGCGGGTCACATTAGTACTTAGGTATTGAAAACTGCATGCATGCAAATAGTTTATACCAACAACTCTATACAGATACTTTCCAATTGAATGCATTTGAATTAACATAAAAATAAGAAGATATGATATGGTTGACAATGAGTTAACTAGTTTCTACCATAGACAAAATGTGTATCGTTAAAGGTTAGCAACTGTAGGTCATCTTCTATAACGCATATAGCAAGCTGAAAAAAAAAACGAAATGACAAAGGAGTAAGGTCCGGTAAGACCCCTTTTTGGCCCCAAAATATAGCAGTTTTACAAAATTGTTAAAATGTAAACGTTTAGTTATTTATTGGACAGTAAAATGCTTCTGCTACATAAATATGGGCTGTTTTTGACAATACAATGCACATATATCGGGTACTAGCACCATTAAGTCATGCTAAAATACTGAAATCTTCACAATTCTAGCATTTTAGTTAAATTTTAGACGGTTTTCGTGTAAAACGAAAGTGGCCGCATTCGTGTTCATCCTTAATATTGAAATGTAAGTTGTATTTTATGATAATATATAACATATATAAAGGTTGAGGATGAACACTGATGCGGCCACTTTCATTTTTGACAAAAACCATCTGAAAAGTGACATTTTTCGGCATATTTGGTAGATTTTTCATATATAAACTTGAATCGGATCGTTTTTAATGACTAAATCAGTTAAAATCTTTCACATAAACTAATTGATTCAAATGAAATAGACACTTAAGTGTTTAAAAAGTGGTCTGTATAAATTACAATTATTCACGTTTATTTATTATTATTTTTATTTTATTTTTCTCATGAATTTTTTTTTCTTCCTTTTTCACCTTTTTCATATTCATATATTTATTACAGAGCATGCCAGTATTTATATTTATGTATTGTTCAATAAGTGTATTATGTCTGTAAAGGGAGACAGATTTGTAAAAGCAAATTGCTTGTTTCTGAATCCCTAATATTATTTCATTGTATAATATGTTTAATGTTGATTTATCTGAATAAATATTGTTTAAACTAAAAAGTGGTCAAAATCTTTCGTCAGATGAACCTGAAATTTGAGGCCAAAATCGGTCCTTACCGGACCTACTCCTTTGAAATAATTCAAACGAAAATACTAACGACCTGATTAATTTAAAAACACGATATACAATTAAAAACGACAACCCCTAAATTACAAGCTCCTGAATTGGGACAGGTACCTACAGAATGGGCGTATGACAATTGACAATTTTAGCGTCATGGCCTATATTTTTGATTGCCCATTTGAAGGAAAAACAAGTATACCTAACCATACTAACCATGTAACAGCGTGAACTGGATATTATAGTTATACAGGCTTTATTTTGAAGTTATTTTACTATCATTTTATAACACTTTGAAAATAAAAAAATAAACTATAGCGAAAATGCAAGGAAAGAAAAGTGCAATATGTTACCACATCCTATTATTTCAATTTTGTTTTAATACACCGATTTGGGATCGACAACATTTGAAAGGCCAGGAAATAGGACGGATATCATCGGTTTGGTTAATGTTATGAACTGCAAAAAATATCGTCATACCCGGATTAAAAAGTATAAAATTGTTTCAATCAATTGTTGTCCTTATATCAAGCTAGACCGGATTTTTCACAGTAAAAGTTGAGTCAACTAACGATACAAAAGGGGATTATTTGGTTTCATTTTAGTCCATCATGTATTGCATATGATATTCTACAATTATTGTTGTAAACAAGGACACTTTATACTTTTTTTTTTCTAAATTTGGCATTGATAATGTTACTTTTCTCTGTAGTGGGCTAGAACTTCAATGAAAGATATATAAAACGTCTCGGTAAAATGTCTTCCTCCGTCATAACTATCATGACATTTTAAAAATATTTTTTCGCTATAAAAGATAACTAAAAAAACATTGCGATGATTCAGAATCGTCAGTAATAATGGTGTACCGAACTTATTAGAGAAAGCAGAATAAGAATTGATAGCAGTGGCATCACCTGTACATGTCAACAGTGAAAATACTTGAAATGTAATTTTATGTTAAAAGTTAAAGATTTATTTTTATTATTTAGATTTCAGTGTAATTTCTAAGAATTTGTTTTAATTCTCTAACCACTCTTCTTGCAGATATGTCAACGGATTAGATTTTTGTTTGAGTATCTGAGATCATAAAGATTAAGATTTTTTTTTATCGGTAATTCAATGTTATCATCCATGTATTGGCTTATAACAATAAGTGTTAGATGAATTTATAGATAAGCTGATTTAGCGCCCTTTTATAGTTAAGTAAAAGCTGTCATATCCTTCAATTGTGGTTTAAGTAAATATGTTTTCATTATGTAATGTTATGTATGAAATTAATCTTGAGTAATTCAAGAGATTTATGTGGTCAATAGTCGGATTAAACATAATATAAATAGTCCAGCCTTTTTCTTATGAAGGACTAAATTCAATTGGACAGTAATTTGTTTCGTGATTGTCAGGTCAGGTAAAACAATATAAACAGAAGTGAGACAATTTTGATAAAAAAAAAAATATCAACATTTACAATGGAACTTGTGTTTGTTGTGAGATATTTGATGCTGGCCGAACCTCGACCACCAAGTAACCTGTCAACTCTACCATGAGTCGACTATAGCTTCTACTATGTGTCCGGTAGTCAATCCGTTATGTACCACAGATGTGCACTTTTCCTTTGCACTTTTCCTTTGCCAAACACATGTGTATTACAATAATATATAATACTAGTATCTAATCATAGACCGAAGTTCAAAGATCTTTCATGAAAACAAATTAGTGTTAAAACGAGGTTAAAACCAAACGTACTATTATTTAAATCACTTGTCAATATGCACATCGTATTATGTTATTTATAACTTGATGTGCCCTAGTTAAATTTGTATAGTATTGTGTAAAGATACAGTCCAGAGAAAACCAAACATTTTGATTAGAGTCTCTCGGTGTTGTACATTACCTCTGTGTCTTAACTTATATAACTTTTGAAAATAATCTTATATAACTGCAAAATAAATATTCAGTTTGTACAAAAGAAGCAGCTATGAAATCCGACAAAATGACAGAGTTCTTGTCGATGATAATGACATTTTCGCTGACTTTATTAGTGATTACATTTGTATTCAAGTGGAAGCGATGGAGATCTTCCCCGTCGCTACAATAACTGGACTACTACAATAGTATATACTACGGATGGCCTGGGACACAATTTATTGACAAGTCGTAGTATAATATTCCCAGGTATAACGATATATTCTGAAGTTTTCGAATTCGACATTGGCACTGGAGGCACTGAAATCAGAAGAACACGATTTTCCAATCGCCCACTTTTATTCCTGCAAAAATTTGGAGACAAGAAATTAATTCAATCTGGAATAGTTTGTCTGCAATACATTCTCCATAGGAAAATTGACAAAAGTGTGTTACGAATATAGACGAAGTGGTACGGACTAATAGCCCATTGAACGAAACAATGCTATTGCGCGGGGACAGGCTGTTATGTTGATGAATAATTTTCTCAGAGCATCATGTGATCAAGATTTTTGTATTCAAAGCGAAAAATTATGTAAGCAATATAAAACAATTGTACTATATGTCTCTGGCAATGCCGCAGTCTCAGAGGCCGCAGTGTTCATTACCAAGTAAGTTTTGGAACTTTTAAAGAAGAACAAGCAATCATTGGCTGAGATTTTCACGACAACAATTGTTACTTAAATTCATTTTTTGATATCGATGCAAATGTACGAATTACTGAGGTTAACTAAAATGTGAAAACGAGAAAGACGTTGGATGCGAACAATATCAGTGGAGCTTGTATGGAGAGTGTTCTCTTGAAAATTTTAATAACCGTGGTACAGGGTTTGATAATGCGGCAACTTAGCACCACACAGTCACTGGTTTGTTTTCTATTTAGTTACAATCATCGACATTTAACAACACTTGAGTTGAAATGAATGAAGTTGTTAGAAAAAGATACCCTTATATCAGAGACAAAAAATTCATTGTTAAAGAAAAGAAAGAAAAAAAAAACAGCTCACCTAAGCAACTATTTTGTAGTCGTTAAGAATGGGGACCGAGTTGCAGCTGTTGTGATCTTATTTTCGTAGCCAATTTTCGCGGGAAGTGTCGACTCGTGTTTCACAGTTAATCTGTACCGACAATTCATTCAAACGCATCTCTTCGGAATCGTTGGAACCAAAAGTGATCAACAACTTCAAGTGTCATTTGGACTCGGTCATAACATACAAGTGAAAGTCAAGCACGACAGGTATCCAGAGCTATATGCACTATAATCAGGAAGATAGTTTGTTCAGTGCAATTCTAACAGCTAAGCTAGTTCATTAATATAGTAATGTGCAATTAACGTTAAACCCGGTGACAATTAATAAATAAAGCATAATTCTATTATTTTTGTGATCATTATTTTGTAGTCTCTTCATTCAGATCAAGTTATGATTTAAACCAACTACATCAACACGCCAACTGTAACGTTCGGAAAACTTGTTCACAATGAAACTTGAACGATCAAAAATCGACTGCTATGTTTTCTCTCCTCTCATTCAGGCAACCTTATTTTCACATCCCGAATTATACAGAAAAGGGAATAGGACTCGTCTCCTGCTTTATGTTAAATAGTGAGATATATTTTAGGATACATATATAATTCTAAATATATTTGTATTGAAGAATATTCATGTGCGAAACTGTTAATTTGATGATTGCCAATGAGAAAACTGTCCAAAAGAGACCACCTGACGTAGAAGGTTCAGTTAGCAACTATAGGTATATACGTACGACCCTCTAGCAAAGAGCAAAACCCAACCCGCATTTCAATTTACCCCAATATCAGTGAACTTTTTTTTGTCTTTGAACAGGCTTTATTCTTATATTTGGTATTGGGCATGCGTATATCATCTTTGGACTATGTATGATATCGAGCGTACCATTTGAACTTTGACATAAAGTTCAACTTTTCGTTTTTCAGATAGCATGACCATATTTCTTGATTATTGTTGTATACATACATGTATAAGGAAGAGAAAGAAATAAAATAACAGCGTATCTAGGGGGAAACCCCCCCCCCCCCCATTTGTGGGGAAAATTTGGTCAAGACTTTGATAATGGTAATCACTAAAGCATGAATGGACTATGGCCCTATCCCGTATAAAAAGTTCTGGATCCGCCACTGAAGAATTATACTCAGTAATATAATAGTAGGTAGGTTTTAAAATGGAAGTTTTCTAGGCTGAGTTACGGATATCTTTGACAGGGACAGAAAACTCGCCACTTGAAGCAGTTAACCTAAAAGTTCTTAAATTGTTTTGCAGGGTTTGGTGTGAAGTGAGCATAGTACATTCAAACAAGTGGATCAGAAGATCTGATTCGCTCACGTGTTAAAATATGCCGTTTTGATATTCATTCTTTACGTTTATTGCAATTATAGTAATGCTTACTTATTTGTAGATCTGTTATAGTAGTATTATATATAGATAAGACCGTTGTTTTCCCGTTTGAATGGTTTTACACTAGTATGTTTTTGGGGCCCTTTATAGCTTGCTGTTCGGTGTGAGCTCAGGCTCTGTGTTGAAGACCGTACTTTGACCTATAACGGGTTACTTTTATAAATTGTGACTTGGATGGAGAGTTGTCTCATTGGCACTCATACCACATCTTCTTGTATCTCTTGAATGTAGACATTGTACAGATGTTGTGTATAAATGAACATAACAATGTTGTACATAGATTTACGGAAGACTTCTGTACGTCAACTATATACCCTAAGTTAAGATCATTCAACCAAAGACTTAAGTAGATTGGAATATATTTTTTTAAGTTAACGACCACGACGGGCGCTAAGTGATGGCAATAGCCCACATGGCCGCCATAGGGCCCAGTTAGCTAATTATGGTTGGAAGACTTTAGTACAGAAATTGATCATGGGAGAATGTTTTACAGAAGTTAATATCTTTGTAAAAGACCCCCCTCTTCAGGGGCGGATCCAGAATTTTTGAAAGAGGGGGCGTAGTTTTTAAAGATCGCCGAGCGCAGCGAGGCCAAAAAAATTTTGGGCCCTTTTTAGGACTAAAACATAAAATAAGTGAAATATGCACTTTTTAAACGGTTCCTGGCGTGGGACATGCATATGTTGTAGTTGCTGTTAAGGTGTAAGGGTTGGACATTTTCGATGCTGTATTCTCCCTATTAATTGTCTGTCATAAAATGATAGTATGGATCCAAAGCTATGTACTGATACATTTAATGTGGGATTTATCAGTAAAACATAGACATGGAAAATTCTCGCACGTATGTTGTAAGTTTAGTTAGAATATTAACCTCACAGATTTCTTGTTGTAAACAAGATATACGCTGGGCTATTCGATTGAATTTGAAATACGACCGACACGAGTTAAAAAAAGACAAACAAGCAAATTTTATCCAAATGTTTGGTTGATATGTTTCTCCAACAACATTAAGGGAAATAAAGGGTTCCAAATCAATCAAAGGCTAAGAATGAGTCTGAAATGACAACGAATTTATGAATGAAGGCCGACAAATGGAGACATAAAGGCCACACCCAGCAGGCAGGTTGCAGTCTGGTCTTGAAAAAAGTATTCCATATATATCAGTTCGGCGAAACAGATATTCCGGTCAGACATGAAAACCCCTGCCACAAAAAAATATGCCTGCTTTTATTCATCATGTTCATTTAATGCTAAATAATTCTGTTGTGAATTTTCGTTTCTAATAGCAAAAAAGTGGACAAGATTTTTGTTTTGCGTCCAGAATTTTTGTTTAAGGCAAAAATCAGAGACAATTTTTTTTCTCTCAAATATCTAAGACTGTCTCCTCAAATCAAAGGTTCGTACTTACGACTTTAAATCTATATAGAGCTTATACTGACTGGGGATCAGTATTCTTTATTTCAAAAAAGGCTGGGGCGTTTGGGGTTAAACATGTTTCCGTAGTTAGATAATATTGCTGCGGAACTTGTTTTTCATGAGAGTGTAATAGTCTATAGAGCATAACTTTCTGTTTGGTGGAATAATGAAATAGAAGTCAATATGTTCTTGTTAAATCCTGTGTCGCTTTGAAGGTTTCATGATTGTCATCCTCAGCCTACGCAATGTGTTACAGGGTGTAATTTGAATTTCAAAATGACTGAGAGACGTTTTATTCGACACACTGCAAGTCAACACCACCATAGCCAATCACATGACTTTGATAATCAGTAAATTCCAGCGTAAAATATTTTTACAAGTCAAGAATTGTCGCATAAAAATTAAATAGTAGTACACGGGAAATGGCAAAGTTCACGAAGTCTAGTCTGATTAATCATTTTACAAAAAAAAAGTCCGAGCAAAAGTGGGAGGGGGGGGGGGGGGGGGGCGTACGCCCTCTACGCCCCCCTCTGGATCCGCCACTGCTCTTTGTACAGAAATTATGTATGGAAGACAGTTTCGGTGATATTGATATTGATTTTTGAAGACCTCGTATTGCTGATCATTTTTGCTGTGTTACAATTTCTACCTCTGTAGTATATTTTTTTTGATAATAAGCAAAAAACGAAAATTTGTCAAAAGTGCAAAATAAGAGCAATACATTCTATAAGGAGCCATCTGATAATTTTGACGAAAATAGAAAGCAGATACAAATAATTTATGAAAGATTTTTGTATAGATACGCGAAGTATTGACGACTTTTGTGCAGCTAGACTGTATGGAAAACCATTGTAAAATTATGTATGGAAGACTTTTGTGCAGCTAGAATGTATGGAAGACCTTTGTACAATATAATTATGTATGGAAGACTTTTGTGCACCTAGAATGTATGGAAGACTTTTGTACAGCTAGAATGTATGGAGGGTGTATGGAAGACATTTAAGCAGCTAGAATGTATGGAAGACTTTTGTACAGCTAGAATGTATGGAAGACTTTTGTGCAGCTAGAATGTATGGAAGACTTTTGTACAGCTAGAATGTATGGAGGGTGTATGGAAGACATTTAAGCAGCTAGAATGTATTGAGGGTGTATGGAAGACATTTAAGCAGCTAGAATGTATGGAAGACTTTTGTGCAGCTAGAATGTATGGAAGACTTTTGTGCAGCTAGAATGTATGGAAGACTTTTGTGCAGCTAGAATGTAAGGAAGACTTTTGTGCAGCTAGAATGTATGGAAGACCTCTGTACAATTATATATGGAAGAATTGTGTACTGCTAGAATATAAGGAAGACTTTTCAACTCCTTTAATGTATGGAAGTCCTTTGTTTAATTAAGTATGGAAGACTTTTGATCAGCTAAAATGTATGGAAGACCTTTGAACCATTATATATGGAAGACTTTTGAGCAGCTAGAATATATGGAAGACCTTAATACAATTATGTATGTAAGACTTTTGTGCAGCTAGAATGTATGGAAGACCTTTGTACAATTATGTATGGAAGACTTTTATGTAGCTAGAATGTATGGAAGACTTATGTACAGCTAGAATGTATGGAAGACTTTTGTGCAGCTAGAATGTATGGAAGACCTCTGTACAATTATGTATGGAAGACTTTTGTGCAGCTAGAATGTATTGAAGACCGTTGTACAATTATGTATGGAAGACTTTTGTGCAGCTAGAATGTATGGAAGATATTTGTACAATTTAATTATGTATGGAAGACTTTTGTGCAGCTAGATTGTATGGAAGTCTTTTGTACAGCTAGAATGTATGGAAGACTTTTGTGCAGGTAGATTGTATGGAAGTCTTTTGTACAGCTAGAATATATGGTAGACTTTTGTGCAGCTAGAATGTATGGAAGACTTTTGTACAGCTAGAATGTATGGAAGACTTTTGTGCAGCTAGAATGTGTGGACGACTTTTGTGCAGCTAGAATGTATGGAAGACCTTAATACAATTAATTATGTCCACCCATACTCTAAGGATCATTCAGCCAAACTTTGGTTTAAGTTGGTCTTGTAGATTCCTTTTGTGGCAACAGTTCTCATTCCCTAAGGAAGACTTTTGTACAGGAACAAATCATGCAAGACCTATGTACAGTAATGATGTTTAGAAGACCTATGATATTAATTATGCATTTAACTTTTATTTGAAGACTTTTGTACAGAAATTATGTATGGAAGACTTTTGTACAGAATTTATAGATGGTGGACCTTTGTACATAAAATTATATGTGGGATATCTTTGTATAGAAATTATGTTTGTAAGACCTTTGCACAGAAATCATGTAAAGAAGACTTTATACAGATAATAATTTATGGAAGATCTTTGTACATATACTATGTATGGGAGACCTTTGTACAGAATTATGTATTGAAGACCTTTGTACATAAATAATGTATTGAAGACCTGCTTACATAAATAAGAATGGAAGATCTGTGCGAATTTCATGTCATGTGAAAAACATCAAAGTCCTTATCATTTTTGGGGTCTGCTTGGGTCAATTTTGCATTGACCTTCCACTTGTGGTTCACCATAAAGTTTGTGGCATAAACTAGACCTAATCACAGACTACTACATCATTGATAAATGATTTTTGATACTGCAAATTAATTGGATATTATAATTCTAGCATACAACATCATGTTTTTAGCAAAAGTTCTGGATCCGCTACTGAGGTGACTCATAGGCAATCAAACCACTTCTTGTTATTTTTAAATAGGACATTTATAAGCTTCTGATGAGATAGCTTCTAAGAAATCAAAGTATTACTGAATCCCAATAAATTCCTGAAAAGTGCCCGAAAGTATAAGCCTAAAAGTGTCTGACCACCAATTGAAACTCCCTATCTAACCAAATTTTGCAATTTTCACAGCTTTCTTAAGAAGTTATTTCAAGGTTAACTTTATAGAAACCAGATGTATCCTGAATTGTACATGTATCACCTTTTTACATGCCCATTTTCAACCCATGTTTAAAGTCTTATAAGAAAGAACTGCCTTTTGGAAAACAAGTACTGCTAAAAATAACCCCTTGTTTTCTGAAAAACTTAAATTAATATATTATGGAGTACATTAATTCTCAATAGATTTAGGTTCAAAATGTTCTAAATATATTTCTCTTTCACCAAAAAATTCATTTCTACAAATTTGTTGGTTTGGTTTAGTAACCAATGACAACAAAAACACTATTTTGTGTCAGACTAGGGCTACTTTTACATACATTCTAAATTTGAGGGAGTTAATTGGTGATCTGACAATTAAAGAGGTGATAATCTTAGTGTCAGATCTAGTTTTTATCCAAAACACATGTGATTTGGAAATATTTTTTTTTTTCTCAGCTAATCCAGTGATAGCATAAGGATAGCTAATCCAAGCACAAAAAGGAGCATATTCCAAGGGTTTCAATAATTCAATCACAAAATTTTCTTTATTAATTTTAAAAATATTTTCATGACCATTCACTGAATACACCTACAACTATGAATATAAACCACTTAAAACGAATATCTTCTATATTAATTTATTGTTCAACATGATCATTATATAACTACATTATTTATACGTCAAATAGTTATACAAAATCTGTTTATAATAAATCTATCAGGATCTTTCAGTAAGACCTTTAACCTTTAAATTAAGTCATAAGTACGTCATTTCAATGATTAAAGTTATACATCATCAAACCATATATGGGAAAAAATGCACTTGTACTTTAAAGGCATGTATGATGGTGAAAATTTATTTATCATTAATGAAAATGACAAGCAGAAATACCTAACCAGATTATTATACTGTGAAAAATTCATAAAAACATTGCAATAAACTTACTTTTCAATACAAAGTTTACTTCCAAAAATTCAAATCATTTGCAGTACATGTAGTATGAAAATCTTAAAAAGCTGATAAATCATGATACGAAAATTTCAAACTTTGTGTTTAAATAAGTACACCTAGTCTTTTGGGGTGTGGCTATAAAATATATAAAAATATTTCTTCAAGTTCCTCAAACTACTTAACTCATAAGTATGAAGCTCTACCACACTATTCAATACTTTTTAGTTCTAGTTAAATTTTTTTTACATTTCACCTCTGTAACAAATCAATCCTAAATTTCTTTACTTAATGGAACAGTTATAAAAAACATTCAAAATTATTATGATAATAAAGAAATGGACGGATTTGAAATGTAAAATACAATTGGTTTGTAACAAACATCTGTCAAAATCTAAAATATCAATTATAATTCTAATGCAATTATTTTGTAACAATTGTTCTGATTGGATGACAGCAAGCGTAAAATTCTCTATCTCCTTGTCTGTAACTAAGGAAGCCGACATTTTGAATTTCGGAATGTGTTGACATGTTATTTCTACTGTTACCACAGAACTATGTCTCATCTGCTTGACAACAAACTTCATTGATAATTAATTTTGCTGATGTCAGATCGGAAACAGAAAACCTAAGTTTGTTACAATGATTTTTACTGCATGTGAGAATACAAAGTATTGCTTCACATATAGAGACAGTGAGATATTTAAGTTTTGAAGACAATTTTTGCCTTAAAATCTACCCTCTTTGAAATTTAAAAATCCCAAAATTGAAACTATCTTTTTTCTTCCACTTTACATACTGTGGACTCATTTATTTTTGTGGGTACCAATTTTCATGAATTCAGAAAAACTTGCATTTTCATCGATATTTGATTTTGTGGTTTTGCCAATCTCTGCATACAAAGCCTACAGAAAAATTGTAGTTTGTTGAACATTTAGATTCATGGTTCACACAAAACCCACATCCAACAAGTAATAACTAAGCCACAGTATATGTTGGATTACAATTATATCTATAACATTATTAAATTTGTCCTTTCAGCAATGAAACATCTTAACATGTTTGTTTGAAAGCTTATTTGGCTCAAACATATACTGAAAATCTTCAGTTTAAATAAATAAATAACATATTTTTTAACAATATTAGTTATTGCTACATCAGATCTGTTTGTAAATCACCAAGAGCTTTAGTTAATCGTTTGACTTTTTCTTCTGTTGCTTTCTTGCTTGCGTCTTGATCCCGAAGTAATTCTCTCATTTCCTCCTCAACTTCATACACCTATGTTAAGTAAAATCAGTAATAGTACATTAAATCTTTAATTTTCTTCACTATCTACAATCAGTGCTTGTGATCAACACTAAATTAACATATTACATATTAGTATATATCATTATCCATTATTTATAGTATTCTAGAACTGTCACAACTCAAATATGTCAATAATTTTATAAAACAATCCTTATTTCGTGCCATCAAAAGACATCTTTAATAACCAATAATCATGCAGTAAAATATCTAACTTTGCCAGAAATTTTTTCAAACGATCTTTTTTAATGATTTTTCATATCATGCTATTCGCTTGAGATGGAAAATTATTGCTAGAAACTTAGGAGGCACCTGGCGTTGCTAATGAAATTGACATGAACTTGACAACGTCGTCATAGGTAAAATAGCAATAAACAAATTATCATTGGTCATCTCAACTCAAATGCTTTTCTGGCTTTCGCTGTACCAGCTAAAGTGAGAAAATAAATCTCGTTGAGATAATCAACGATAATCTATAAAAACATGGTGAAATCAAATAAAAAAGATATAATCCTTGTATACATATCTGTCTAAACAAGCTAACCTTTTGATAAGCTTGATCCAGCTCAGCTTGTTTCTCATGTTCCAGTCTGTTTATCTCCTCTTGATGTAATGATTCCTTAGCCTCTAACTGTTTCCTGAATGAGTCGTCTACAGACCGCAACTTTTCTATTGCTGTACTGTAATATAAAATTAAATACTATCTATAAACATCAAATTCTAATGCAATGTTCATGAAAAGTTATTTCATGTGCAGCATCAAATTATGTCTTATTTTATATTTGTTTTCATGTAAGTATCCTCCTTCAACACACTTGATAATACATGTAATATAATGAGACTGCAACAATATATATTGCCCAGTATACAATAACTTGACAGCTTCTGCCACAATTACAAAATTTAGATTCAACCCCCTGGCCCTCTCCACTTTGTAAAATAAAAGTAAAACTCATGCAAATTTAGTGATCCAATGAAATATTATATATCCTTTATAAAATGAAAATGTAATAATACTATGGCAATAACAATTTTGTCAATAATTGTTTAATTAATTGATGATTGATTGTAGGTATTTTAATGCCACCTTTGGGCTATTTTGTGGCAGCCAGTTTTTATTGGTTGAGGACTCGGGAGTGCTCAGAGAAAACCATGACCTTCGATATGGAAACTGACAACCCTAGTCAATTAAGATTGGAGTCGTGTGCACCTGCACAAGCAGGGTTTGAACTCACCACCTCAGTGTTGATATCATCAGAAATAATAGTCATCTGGACTTCTACATACAAGACTGATTGTTGTTAAAAGGACTTTAGCCTATGCAAAATGTATTTTAATGTTTTACTTAATGCTCTGGTTTGTAAGTGTTATGTACTTAAGGGACACTAAAAAAACCCCAATTAATTAAAGTTATAATACTGAATATTTAATCTCTTTAAATCCTGTTTGCATTAAATATTTATCATTGTATCAGGAAAATAACAATCAATCCTTGTTTTTCCCATTTAATTACACTAGACAGTTGAATATGCAAAGTTTCTAAAGCTTTACATACCTAGCTGCCTCTACAGCTTTGTTTCTCTCCTGTGTTAATTTCTTTTCTTTGTTTTCCCAGTTATCTTTCATCTGCTGAACCTGTTTTTCTAATTGTCCAATCAGCTGGGATTTCTCTTTCCATTTGCTGTTTAGGATACTGTGGGTAAAATTCAACATTAACATTAATACTTGTTATAAGATATTGATTAAAGGACGATATTAAAAGTTCAATGTAGGATAAAAAACTTAATTCACATGGTTTTTTCATTGACCCCCACACCCCCTCTCTTAACTTAATTTGGGAAAAATTGATTGACCAATATGAATATATGTAAAATCATTTTGGATTGATAGCATTTTTAAACCACCCCCACAAACTATTTGATTTAAGTTTTTTATCCTACATCGATCTTTTGATGTCGTCCCTAACTTGTCAAACTAGTTCAACTTTTAAAAAGTTTAACATTGTATAATATTTTATATATAAATCCATTCTAGTAAGCACTGATATGCTGAAAGCTATTAAAAAGTCGATTATTTTATAAACATCTGATTTTTCTATTTATCAGCTGACTTTAAACATTTCTTTACAATACATGTTTTATAGTTCGTTCTTATGTTGTACTGTTATACCACTGTCCCAGGTTAGGGGGAGGATTGGGATCCCGCTAACATGTTTAACCCCGCCACATTATTTATGTATGTGCCTGTCCCAAGTCAGGAGCCTGTAATTCAGTGGTTGTCGTTTGTTTATGTGTTACATATTTGTTTTTCGTTCATTTTTTTACATAAATAAGGCCATTAGTTGTCTCGTTTGAATTGTTTTACATTTTCTAATCGGGGCCTTTTATAACTGACTATGTGGTATGGGCTTTGCTCATTGTTGAAAGCCGTACGGTGACCTATAGTTGTTAATTTCTGTGTCATTTTGGTCTTTTGTGGATAGTTGTCTCATTGGCAATCATACCACATCTTCTTTTTTATATGTACAACCTTTTTGTGTGTAAATTGTTTCTGTAGAATGCAAAATCATCATAAAAATAAAGGGCTGCGCTTTAGCGCATGATACGCCCGTTGTTTGAAAGACGACGGGCGTATAAAAATGGCAAAAAAGACTACAATGACAATGAGGAGCAGCAAGAAGATAACAGGGAAAGTGAAGATGGTGAAAGTGACTCTACTGAAAGTTATGATCTAAATGAGGAAGTAGGTGATGAAAGTAAGGATTTCATTGATGATGAAGATAAAGATTTCATTGATGATGAGGAGGCCTCTTCTGAGAATGAAAATGAGGATTTTTCTGATGAGGACAGTGATTACAGTGAAGAAGACACTGATGATTAAACCTAGTTCAGCTTTTCAATATTTAGCATAAAAAACAAATATCATTAACATTGGCATATAACATAGAAGTCTTCAATGCAATATAAGGAAAGTGATATATGATTATGGGTTTTAGTAATTCTATGGCTGATTTCCAAATTTTATAGTAGTTTGAAAGAAGGTAATTTTCTTGGGGTATATTGCTCATAGTTAGATTCTGTTGAACACAGTAAGGAATCCATACTAAATTATACAAAGATGTATGCAAAAGTTGTTCAAATGGTGCTTAATATGGTGGATAATGATTATTACCTTTTTATTGTTTAGAATATTCACAAGATGATCATATTGATAAATGTTTAGGAGACTTGATTTCCTTATTTTTTTCATAAAATGACACCCTTTAACATTTAAGGAATATTTAGTCACATGTTAGATTTTCATGTTGTCACTTGTTCACTTATTATGTGCTATTGTAGACTAGTTATGTTTTATAACATTTTTTATTGCGCTCAACCCTTCCACCGAAACCGAACTCTATAAAAAAGCTCCAATGCTAAGGTATCATTTGTGATTTCAATTGCAACCAATTTTAACAAGAGTAAAACATCCTATATGCAAAAACAGTATTTGATTGTTATCCATAGCTTAGATAGTAAAAATGTTGTCATAAAATGATATATGCCTCAGGGAACAGTTAGTATCTCAGGGACTGCTAATGTGCTTTCATCCTTGCAACCATTCAATAATAGTACAAACGTATGACATTCATGGAACCTATTTTTTACCAGAAATTTAATGTTTTAAATTGAACTAAAGATTTTACAAATTTTATGTTTTCATCAGATTTTATTAAGTATTATTTGTTACATCAATAGATATAAACAATTCACCAAAGTTTCATGGACATTGGTGAAAGCTTTTTTGAGTTATTATCCGAAGTGTTAAAAATCCCCCTTTTTTTTATGAATAAAGCCCCATAAATCCAAAACTTAAAATCTGAAATTTATAAAAATTGAAAGGGAGCTTACATCAATAGATATAAACAATTCACCAAAGTTTCATGGACATTGGTGAAAGCCTTTTTGAGTTATTGTCCGAAGTGTTAAAAATCCCCCTTTTTTTATGAATAAAGCCCCATTAATCCAAAACTTAAAATCTGAAATTTATAAAAATTGAAAGGGAGCTTACATCAATAGATATAAACAATTCACCAAAGTTTCATGGACATTGGTGAAAGCCTTTTTGAGTTATTGTCCGAAGTGTTGAAAATCCCCCCTTTTTTATGAATAAAGCCCCATAAATCCAAAACTTAAAATCTGAAATTAAAAAAAAAAACGAAAGGGAGCTCACGTCAATAGATATAAACAATTCACTTAAGTTTCATGGAAATTGGTGAAAGTGTTTTTGAGTTATTGTCCGAAGTGTGGACGACGGACAACGGTATACCATAATACGTCCCGTCTAAAAGACGGGCGTATAATTAACTAATTTGAAAAATTCTGACAAGTAGTATATTTTAAAATAACAAAATAATAAGAGATAATTCTTTCAAATTTGAATAAACACAAAAATAATTCTAAAATAACCATGTAGATTTTTTAATAATTCATATTGGAATTCATATAACAAACCTATGAGCTTTTTTAGATTCCTCTAGTTCTGACTCTAGATCAGCTACTTGATGTTTCAAATCATCTTTCCTTTCTCTTAGTGTATCTAATCTTTCCTGGATAAATTATAACAAATATAAGTATTTAATATATATAATTACATTAGATGTATGTTTCATTATGATACTTTATTCTGATTGGCTAACTGCACATCACGTGTTATTACGTAAGCATTTGCATTGCTGAATACAACTTTTCATTCATGATAACACGTGGTCCAACAGTAAAGTGCAGTAGTGCACAGGTGAATTAAATAAAAAATTATATAAAATTTGTGTTTTCATGATCATAGCTAAAAAATGTAGTTATAAGTATTGAATGCTTCTTTTTGTAACTTTATAGGGTTGTAAAAGCGTTGACCGTGCGCACATTTTTAGAATGAAGCGCTTCCGCGCTTCATACAAAATGTACTTTGATCAACGCTTTTACACCCCAATAAATTTACAAAAAGAAGCATTCAATTCTTAAATAGAATATGACATGGCAAAATCCGTATCGCATGCTGTATCACCACGAGAAACCAATATCAGTCCCGAGGGCTGATATTGGTCGATACGGGTTTTGCTATGCGATACGGGGTATGCGATACGGGTTTAGCCATGCGATACGGGGTAGGCGATACAGGGTAGTTGATACAGACTGGAAAAAAAATACCTTTATCAGATATACAAAATTGCTGTATTTTGTACTAAATATATGATAAATCAGAATATAAATAAAATTCAATCAGTGCAAATTCTTATATAGATATAGGAAGATGTGGTGTGAGTGCCAATTTATACTGTCTTTTTCTTTTTGAATGCAATACAATTTGAACTTGAAGTTAACACTAAAGCTGTTTCAGTTGCTTTTTTTACACATGTTAACACAATTTGTAACTTCTATAAAGAAATGGTACATGTACCACTGCTATATAGGTGGAACATTTAAATTCAATAAGCAAGATCTAATTTATATACAAATTAAGTATTCAATACTATGAATTGCTATAAGTTGTTTTATCAACTTTAATATATGGAATAACATTGAATTTCCAATAAAAGGGAAATAATCCATCACAATTAAGTAAGGGAAATAATCCATCACAATTAAGTAAATTGTCCTTTCAAACCTGTACATCTTGGGAACCAGCTCGTTCTTCATTCAACTGTTCCTCTAAACTTCTTTGAGTTTTCAAAGCCTCTTCTCTTGCTTTTTTTATTTCTTCATCTCTCTCTACTAATCCCTAAAAAAAATTCTTCAGTTAGTTACATGCAAATGATAATTTTTCGATTTAGTATTAATATAGCAGTTTTTTCAAGTATCTATTTTTCTGACTTTGTTTTTGTGAAAAAATGTGTGACCAGGCTTTAAGTATAATAACTCTCGCAGAGCTCAAATATCGGTGGTCTATATGAAGTTTGCAAAAGGTGGTCTATTCGAAGTTTGCAAAAAAAACATTTTTGAAAGAAACAACAACAAACCTTGTTTTCAGAGTTCAGATACATGCATTGCGCTTTATTGCAGCTACAGATAACAAAATAAAACTGCATGTAAATATGTGTTAGTAGTACCTCTTTAAGCTTGCGTATAGTTTCTGTCTGGTCTTCTAACATCTTTGACTTGATTTTTAGGGCATCAGTTTCTTTCTAAAAGAACAAAACACAATACATAAAGTCAGTAGTGAGATTTGAACTAAATCTCATTTGGGATTGATTAATTTTCTCTACTATAAAATTTTAAAAATCAATACTGAGAGATAAAGCAACAGTTTAGAGTCTTTTACTTTCAACTAGAAATTTCACAATGATTTGCCTCCAAAAAAAAAGAAAACAGTTATCTCCCATTCCACATTTGAAATCATAAAAGCAAAGTTAAGTTTATTTTTATGTCTCTTCTCTAATGGAAATTTACCATACTGTGAATAAAAGAACCTTTAATTGTGACAATGTTTGGACTCATTCAGGAAAATTTGACCATATTATGTTTTGACAAAATAAACTTTCTAAATGTCCATCAATAAATTCCAAGGATTTCAGAACAGAAGTCTTGCAAAAAAATAATGTCATACTTATAAACAGTAATGTGACTATCCATCAAACATTTAAAATCTATGTTTCTTTCTTTTAAATTTAATCATCCTTACATTTAAACTTTTCTTGAGTATAACAATCTCTGAATTGAAAGATTCTATCTTGGCTTCAAGTCTACCTCTGTCCTGGGCCAAAGAAGCACCTGCAAAGCAAACATATGTATTTAACATGTCATACAGTCTATGAAAGTATATATAAAACATTCAAATGTTATATGAATGTTTTCAATATTAAGAGTAGACAGATCAATGCATGATTACAATCAGTTTTTCATGATGAAAGCCAATTTCTCAATATGAAATTCACCTTTTCAGAATCTAATATATTCTGGGTAATACAAGTGAGTGTCAAAGCAAACATCAAAGTATATTGAATGTTGTTGTAAACATCTTGTAAAAATCCAACCAATGACATTATGTTATCTACATTTAGGTATAGGAATGATGCGGTGCATTACGTTTGCGCGCATTACCATTACATTTGCGCACAAAAATCATTACGTTTGCGCGAAGCTTTTGCTTACATTTGCGCGCATTTTTTTTACAGGTAAACTCGGGTAAATACAGGTCATAATACTTTATTATTTATTAATTTGTTCAAGTCTAAGTCTCCTAAGGCACCTATTTTGAAAGAATTCAATCAATAATATTTTAGGGAAAATACAGGTCATAATACTTAATATTTATTTATCAATTTGTTCAATTATTTACAATTATCAGTACCCCTTCAGTTAGCCTAAGTCTCTTCTTAGGCAGGGAAAAAGGAGATAAAGCCGCATATTTTTCTTCGATTTTCATATACAGTTCAACAAGTCAAAGGTGTAGACAAAAGTTTAAGAAATCTGTGATATAGCCCATTTATCATTTGAACTTAAGATATATATATATATCGGGGTTTTAAATTGTTTTTAGAATTCAATATGAACAATATATAATTTGAATTAACAAACTTTTTTCAAAATTAATAATTGATAGTCATATTTATTATTAAAATACCAATAAAGTATAGTCATTTATAATTTAATCATTGTGTTAATATATATGATTTATTATTTTTACCTGAGATTACCTGTAAAATGAATGTGCGCAAATGTAATCAAAAGCTGTGCGCAAACGTAAAATATTTTAATCCCCAAATGCGCGCAAACGTAGTGCGCCCGAATGATGAAGCTTCTCACAATCTTATACATTCTAAACAGTTAATTAGCCTATTAATTTCCTTCTTTTTAAATTCTTACAACTAACAGCAATACTTCAAAACACTCTACCTTGTTGTGCTAATTCATGACCCCATAGTTTTCGCTCTGCTTTTAATCCACTTATTACAGAATCCTGGGCTTCCACTTGAGCCAATAATTTAGTTTTGTCCTAAAATCATAAATTGATAGTTATTATTACTAGTAGGTAGCTAACACTGTATGTATCAATTACACGTCTTTAATTCAATACTAATACTCTAAAACCTTAGGAGTATGTATTAAAAATTGTAAAAAATGATAACAAAATTTGCCAATTGTCACAGTAAAAATGTATGCATATGAAGTTTAGTGTATACATTTTACAATTTCAAAAGTTCTAATTGTACAAATTCAGAGTATACAGTTTTACCTTTTTTTCAGAAGTTCTAATTATACAATTTTAGAGTATTAAGTTCTAATTGTTCAAGTTCAGAGTATATAGTTCTAATTTTACAAGTTGAGTTTATCCATTTTACATTTTTTTCAGAATTTGTAATTGTACAAGTTGAGTGTATACATTTTACCCTTTTCAGAATTTCTAATTTTACAAGTTTAGTGTATACATTCTACATTTTAAGAATTTCTAATTGTACAAGTTTAGTGTATATATTTTACCTTTTTCAGAAGATGTAATTGTAAGAGTTTAGTGTATACATTTTACCTTTTTCAGAATTTCTAATTGTACAAGTTTAGTGTATACATTTTACCTTTTTCAGAAGTTATAATTGAAATGGTTTAGTGTATACCTTGTAATTTTTTTCAGAAGTTATCATTATTCCTTTTTGAGTATACAGTTTTACCTTTTTCAGTAGTTCTATTTATAAAAGTTTAGCTTTATTTTTTTATATTTTATAAGTTCTAATAGTAAAAGTTAATTAAGTGTATACATTTTAACCTTTACAGAAGTTCAAATTGTACAAGTTAAATGTAAACCTTTTTACTTTTTTCAAAAGTTCTAATTGTACAAGTTAAGTATAAATTTTTACCTTTTTCAGAAGTTCTATTTGTACAAGTTTATTGTATTCATTTTTACCTTTTTCAGAAGTTTTAATTGTACAAGTTAAGTATAAATTTTTACTTTTTTCAGAAGTTCTAATTGTACAAGTTTAGTGTATTCATTTTCACCTTTTTTAGAAGTTTTAATTGTACAAGTTAAGTGTATACATTTTCACCTTTTTTATAATATCTAGTTGTACATGTTAAGGTGTATACATATTTACCTTTTTCAGAAGTTCTAATTGTACAAGTTTCCTTCTTGCTTCATCCTCATATTCCTCTAACGAATGAAGTCTGCTCTGAAAATCAAAGAAAGTATACCCAAATTATATCTTTAGAGTAACATAATAGTACAATATTTTGATCATTCACTTAAAAAATGACCAGAATCATGCATAATATTTCACTGAGCTAATCCACATTTTTGTTAAGGGCCCAGCTGAAGACTGCCTGCAAGATTTTCTCGATATATTAAAGACCAATTAGTGGTCTTTAGCTGTTTTCTGATCTTTGGACAGGTTGTTGTATCATTGCTATTCCTCAATTCCATCCTCAATTACATGTCATGGTAATCTAATGGTGGCATGTTGAATAAATTGGTCAAATACAGAAAAAGACATGTGGCTAATTCTTTTCCATTCTTATACTTGCTTGTGTATTGACATGATTTAAAACATTCATATTGATTAATAATGTTTTGCTTAAACTCATGTAAATTTTATATAACAAAGTTTGCAACTCCCTCAAGCATAGTTGACCTTAGACCCAAGGCAGTATTGTATAGGCTGTAGAAGGTTTTAATATGCTCTTGAATTTTTCATATATTTGATTAAATTTTTGCCTCAGACATAAATGATGGGGTTATTCCAGACAAAAGTGTAATGCACATTGAAATTAAAATCATTTTTATACTGCACTTTTCAACCAGGTGCTCTGCAGGGCACAGCTTAATACAACCGCAGAAGTTGAACCCTAAACAATTGGGGCAAGTATGGACATAACATTCAAGCTTGATGCAACTCTGAATTTGGATCGTGATAAAATTTTTGACATAATATGAGTTTCTGACACAAAAAAAATGTCAAGATCTTACAAATCTATTGCGCAATATTGTGCAATAAAAGATTTCTTCTTCAAACTTTTAAAAAATTTGGAATTTGTGAAATTTAAAAAAAAATATTGAAAACTACTACCACCCCCCTTTTTTACAATTAGTCCAAAACCTAACATTCCTTTATACATAATTTACAAGAAGGTGTAAGGGAGGTATATCTGAACATACCCAACATTGTATGTTAAATGTTTTTGAATTACCTCCCTTATCCTGCTTTTAAATTGTCTTAATTGTCCATTGACCAAAAAAAACCCTAGTTTTCCCCCCTTTTATGCCCTTATGCCATAACATTTTGAGCCACAACCCCCAAAGTCAATACTAACCATCCCTTCATGGTATGGAAACTTGTGGGATAATTTCAAAGAGATTCATACACTTAAACACAAGTGATTGTTTGAAAACTGCAAAAATGCTCATTTTGGGCCCCCTTTTTGGCCCCTAATTACTTAACTTTTGGGACCATAACCCTTAAATTGATCCCAACCTTCCTTTAGTGGTTTTGAACCTTCTGGTAAAAATTTATAGAGATCCATTCCCTAAAACTTAAGTTATTGTCCGGAAACTAAATGTGTCTTCGGACGACGACAACGAAGCAGACAACGATGCAGACGACATAATAGCATTATACGACGCAAAAAAAATTTTGTGGCCGTAAAAAAACATACCTATTTAAATAAATATGTACTTTAAAATTGCAGCAGAAACATTTTTATATATAATTTCTTCATACAGGACAGTGACGATTAAAATTTCACCTAAATTTTAGATAAACTCTTAAAACAAAACGTGTACTAATAGTGAATTGAGACAAATTTATACATAAATAACCTGGGCAAATTTCCTGACTTAATCACATATTTGACAACCTTGAAACCAATATACGTCTGTATATACATTGTACTTTCATTATTGACCTAACCTTCTCTGTTGGAAAAACGAAAAATTCTCCTTTTACTATAGACAACTGCCAAAACTTCATCCTTGTTAGACAAGGTAATCTGATTACAGTGGTGTTTTTTTTTCTCTTTTTGACATTGACTTATTTATGTTCTATTGAACTTGCTTTTCTACCTTATTAGTAACTATGTACTACAATTCTCTAAAGTATAAGCTAAAAGTCGACCACCTCTGGAAAGACGATGAACAACGTTTATTGTTAGACCCTTTTATACTGTAAATTCAAAACGTATTTTGTGCATTTATTATTGTGATTTTGTAATTTTAGACTAACATATGATTTAATGTTTTGCAATATTGACAAAATTCCTGTTTTATTCATAAGAATAGTTCAAAATGTGAGTTTAAATTATTGTGATTATAACCCTGTCACATTTTTTCACAATAATAAAAACATTACAATAATTTCTGAATTTACAATACATTCTTTAATTTGATCTTAAAACTGATTGTTTGATTTTGTCTCATGAAATCATTACAATACCCTGTTCTTTGAAAGCTTTCTAATTTGCAGTAAAACCAACCTTATATTCTGAACTCTGCTCTTGTTTACTTTTAGACAATTCTGCAATTCTTCCTTTCTGTTCTTTCACAAACTAAAATAAAAAAAAACCCAAATAATTCAAGCAAATCAATAGGTCCTCTACTTTAAGTCATGGTGGTCATATTAAAATCTTACCACACTGTTAAAGTACTATTCATGTCAACTTTACTACTGTAGATAGTGTACTGCTGATAATTTCTGCTGTTTTCAGTTTCTATCTATCCATCTAATATATTTGTCAAGATAATAAGAACAGCTTCTATTTATCTAAACTGTTAGCAATTGTCATTAAAGGGCAATAACTTCTGTAAGGAATCAGTTAGTGGTTTCAATCAAATTGTCATTTTTTTTAGATCTTGTATTGCTTATAATTTTGACTTTCACATGTGGTTGTGTTTTTTAAAGGAGTTTTATGTTGCAATACAATAATTGGTTATAATATGACGTCAAAATGTACTTTTAAGTTAATTTTGGTAGCATTCAGTTGTTGTCTGCTTGTATGAAATTAATTCTTTTAAAAAAATTAATGCTGTATATATACATAAAATGTATAACTAGAGAATGAAATAAAATTCTGTCCATCTATTTTTTTTCTTAATCTTCATGAATTCATGTATATATAAAATCAAAATAAAACAAGGTAGGTAAGGTATAACCTGATCATGACAACACATCCTTTAATGACAATTTATGTCTTTCTTAGACAATGTAATCCAGATGTTGACAAATTATATCTATATAAGACATAAGACAATGTAATCCAGATGTTGACAAATTATATCTATATAAGACAATGTATCAGATTAACCTTACTTAACACCCACTCATTATCATTAAATCTATCTTTTACTATGCCTTCCATACATATAACAATATAGCTCTGTCCATTAACAAATATGGTACTAAATAATCTCTATATTTATAGGGCAGTAGTAATTCTTAGGTTTGGTTTAAGAAAAAAAGTTTTAAAATACTTAATATTCAACAGCAAATTTGTGTAATAGCTTGATATGGTGCTAGTTTATATTGAAACACTGTTTAAACAGTTTTTTAATCTTAATTTTGTCTTAAAAGCATGAAAACATCTTGTGACAATCACAAATTACATATTATCATTATAAAACACATTTTACACTAATAAATTCCTTAAGAATTCCTTGACTGTTCTAAAAAGAATCCTAGACAAAAAATGGATGGTTGAGCTCTTCTATCTCGAACAGCTTTAATGTTAACTGCAATATTAGCATCCCTATGTATAGCATTCTGCAAACTTTTTCACAGATGAGACTTTTTTTATAGCCTAGACCTACTTATCCTGTGCAACTTACTGCCGTTAGTTCATTTAACATCTGAGAAGACTTTTCATCCTTTCTATGAGCTGCTAATAATGCCTGCTTGTTTTCTGCATTCTCCTCACTACAGCTTTGGTAAGCCTCTTTTAGCTGTAAAAGGAAACCAAAAATAATACATATAACTTTGTGCTTATACAATAGGTTTTGCCTTTCCACAACACCAAATGGTAAAATTTCTCAACAAGTTTCAGTTAAATTTTATCTTTTAAAACTGATCAACGAGCCAAAAATTTAAATTCAATGCTCAAGTAAGGTCTGTTAGTTAGTACGTAGGCAAATTATGAATGATTTCAAAGTTGGCATAAACATTTGGAGCAAGGTTATGTATGTTCTTTAAGATTGTTACCCTAACCATTTGACAAATAAAAACAACATTTTTATGTGCACTATTTAAAACACAACCAGATAAAACATATAAAGACAAACCTAAATATAAAGTTCATCATTAGGGCTAGCTATGAAACTGTAGTGCTAAGGTCTTTATGATATTTTTGGCAATTTGCATACTAGCTGCAAATTGTCAAAACATATTATAAGGACCTAAGAGGTACGGTTCCACAGCTATGACTTGTCAGAAAAAACTGATCTTTTAAGAGAGGTGACCTTTGAATCAAGGTTCAAAGTGCAAAGGTATTCCTATATTGGGACACAAGAGAGTGACCATTAAACAAGGCAAGATATCCCTAAATAGAGGTGACCTCCATGCAGATTTAACTGTATAAATATTGTAATGCCATTATACAAATTGCTTGTCTTTTATTGATAACCACAATAAATGTATGTGTCTTTTGTCAAAATCTTATTGGTGGGTTGGTTCCTCAAAGACATCTCCTTTACTTCCTCCTTCTATTTAAAAATAGATCTGTATCAAAAAATGTTCACAATCACTAAACTCAACGCCCAATGTACCTTACAGTATATATTGCTAATGAAATCAAGTCTTCTAAAGTATTGATGCACTAAAGCAGTTTTTTTTTTTATGAAGATAATTTTGTACTTCAAACCAAATGCTACCTTCACCTTATCTTCATTAACACTTGAGACAAATCAGCAGTATTACCCCAATTAGGATTGATTATACCAGCATAACACAACATGTTTCAATGCTCCTTAACAAGCTCATTACAAAGAGAAATATCTTATTTGTTTAATTCAGTAGTATAATTCTTCCAATATTAGCATGTAGAAATAAAGTAGTGATAGGGGTGTTAGATTTTACTACCTTTTAATAAAGAGTGATTGATGATTAATAAATAGCTGTAAAATCACGAACACAATATAGAAGATTTATCCTTCTCAAGCAGACTTATTCAGCATACATGTTTAAATATTTCATCAATTAATGCCAACAATATCTAACAAATAATGTCAAACATACATCACACTAAATTACTATTTTAATAATAATTTATCTAATCATTGAACCATGAAAATGAGGTCAATGACAATGTCTGTATCCTAGACCAAAATTTCCAACCATAGGACATCTGTGTACTAAAAAGAAGGATTACCCATATAAAAATCTGTCATAACATTATCTGTTTACCCTTTGATGCCATTAATTTAGCATACATGTCTCACATTTGATCCATTTTATATTTGAACGAAAACAGTCAAATTCCCTTTACTTCTTTAATGAAGAATGTATTCTTTCATTTTTCATTCTTAACTTGAAAATTTTTCTGTCATTTTGATCATATTACCATGATTACTACAAATTTCATTCATTCAAATGTCAGCTTGTTTGTTAATGGGAAAAACTGTATTATGCACGATGTAACCTTTATTTTTTAATTTCAATTGAGTTTAAAATAAAATGAATTGCTCTCAGTGATTGAACATTGCCTAGATCATTAAAAATTTAGAACTCAATTTCATATGTTTATTTCTGTGTAATTCAATTTCCAAATATTCATTACAACTTTTAATTGGAAATTTTATTTAAATGTCAAAATGGTTCAGCAAGTTCTTTCAATTTTCAGAATTGAAGGTGGTACATAACGCTACAGGGAGATAACTCTGTAAAATTCAACTAAACATTTTAATACTATTCTATTTAACCCTTTCCTCCATGGAAATTTTTTTTTTGCATACTTGATTCGCATAGGATTTTTTTAATAAAATGCTGAACATATGCTTTAAAGTATTAAGGCATTGCGAAAAACAAATATTTCATCAAATAAATTTAAGTCGGATATTCCAATGATATTCCTTTTCATATTGGATACAAATTTTATTAAGTCAACTTCAGACACTTAGTAGTCAAAGTGTTTCAACTGAGATACTACACAGGCGTCAAAAGGCGTCATTATGGAGTAAGGGGGGTGGCGTCAAAAAGCGTCATTATGGAGGAAAGGGTTATTCAGGAAATATTAAGCTTCGCAATGATTAAAATGTGTGCTTATCAAAATGCTTTATATCCAATGACAATTTTCTGATGAAGTGTGTGGTTAAATTTTTTGAAAAGTATTTCAGTGATGAGTTTGGTACCACCTTAAAACCAGTGCAGACCAATTTACAATTTCAAATATATTTATAGGTTTAATCCTTTATAAAGCTATTCATTTTCATTGAAAAGAACATCAGCATCAACAACCTGATATTCCTAAGGGTTTCCAAATTTATTATCCAGTATTGATTCACTCCCTTTTAATTGCAGGAATTCATGACACTATTTGGAAAGCCAAAGGCAAGTTTGTATAAACAGTTTCAGTAAATACATTCTTTGAAGTGTGGAGCAGCTGTATAAATAAGTCTGTTATATATCTGGACTGATGGGTAAGGTATACTGGTATATACTGGTATTACATGTACATTCAGGGCCATCACATGTTAATGACTTGAACGTATTCAGTTTTATACAAAACCTAGAGGAATAGCTCAATAACCACTTGCAGGAATAAATGTACTCATTATTTTTATTCCACTTATTGTTTTCACTTCTATTCTCGTTGAATGTTTTGCAACAAGGCAGAAAATGTCATTTCTAAGTCTTTGGTTTAAACAGAGCCTGGAATTGTACTAAAATCCTCCTGCTTTTGATGTTTGCACCATACAATAAAAAACAACTTAGACATTACTTAACTTAAAATTAGCCAAGCAGGGTATAAAATAAGGTCAACTGGGCAAAATGACATTTAACCTACCAAGTAAGTAAGCTTTTAGGTACCAGATGTCTTTTGCAACAATAGGCAAAAATTCTTGAAGACCAATTAAGCCCTTAGTGTCAACTCAAAATGGAGGGGAATGTATAGTCAAATACACACATTAAAACAATCCTACCAGTATTTAATTCAGAAAAGACTGCAACACAGCCAATTAAAAGAATTAAAAAGTTTTTATTTTTTTTTTATTGTTCAATTGTCAGTTTTTTCCTGTTTACTATGCATTTGGAAACTAAAAGATTTAATCATATCTGTCTGAATGTTGACTCCAAAGATAAAATTATATAAATACAAAAGCTGCAGACAAAATTATTACCTCATTAAATCTACTAGCTTCAATCTGTAATGCCATACGGAACTCATCCTCTAGTTCACTGTACTGTTTGGTAATCTGATCAATCCTGCAACAAGGTTAATTAGAAACATCATAGATGTCACTGTGACACTGATCTTATATAGGACTTTGATCTTTACAGAAGACTTAATAATAATCATTAAAACATGTTATATAAATGTAGTGTTATAGAATGATGAATTCTGATGTAATTTTTATGTAATAATCAACTGTCACAAATATCCATTTTACTGGCTCCAATTCATGCCATGCCACCAGTAAACTGCATTTGCGACCTTGTAATACCAATTGATGAACAGGAACTCTTTCAGTTCATTTATTCCTTTAATATTTTTTTGAAAATACTAATAATGGATTCTTACAATGTATTACAATGTATTACAATGTTTTCCTTGTTTTCTGATAAACATTATTTTAGCTATAAGTCAAATTCCTGTTTAAATCATAAACCAAACAGTCAAATTCTAGTGTATCATAACCCAAACAGTTAATTTTTTGTTTGAATCCTAAACCAAACAGTCAAATTCTTGTTTGAATCATAAACCAAACAGTCAAATTTTTGTTTGAATCATAAACCAAACATTCAAATTTTTGTTTGAATCATAAACCAAACAGTCAAATTTTTGTTTGAATCATAAACCAAACAGTCAAATTTTTGTTTGAATCATAAACCAAACATTCAAATTCCTGTTTAAATCATAAACCAAACAGTCAAATTCTAGTGTATCATAACCCAAACAGTTAATTTTTTGTTTGAATCCTAAACCAAACAGTCAAATTCTTGTTTGAATCATAAACCAAACATTCAAATTTTTGTTTGAATCATAAACCAAACAGTCAAATTTTTGTTTGAATCATAAACCAAACAGTCCAATACTTATGTTTGAATCATTAACCAAACAGCAAAATCCTTGTTTCAATCATAAATCAAATTCTTGTTTGCATTATAATCCAAACAGTCAAAGTCTTGTTCTAATCATAAACAAAACAGTCATATCATTGGTTCAATAATAAATCTTACAGTCAAATTCTTGTTTGAATCATACACCAAATAGTCAAATCCCTGTTTCAATCATTATTATCAAACAATCAAACCTTGTTTGAATCATAAACCAGACACCCAAATTCCTTGTCTAAATCATAAAGTAGACAACAAAATCATTGATCAAATAAACCTTTGTTAAGATTAACAAGATTACACAATATTTGAATGCTGCTATTTTGGCATTAGACCTCAAATATAGTCAGGTTTAACCTAAAATAAAATATTGAGATGCTCTGGATGATTTTTAAGATATAGAATTGTAGGTTTAAAAAGGAGTGGCATATGATAGCTAATTTGTAGTCAAGCATACATGTTAACAAGAACTTGCATGCACTGCAATAGCTCTTCTCTTCGTAGGAAACACAAACAAACTATTTGTACTAATTATTTATTCTATGTTTGTATGAAATTTTATCTAGTAAAATAAACTACATTACAAATTCAGACATTTCCTTGACATCACTACTGTTTCTTATTTACTCAAATATTAGCTGCTAATGACTTCATCAAAATCATTAATTAAGACTGATAAGACATCATTCAAAGTTCAAGACCACAGCAATGGGGAATTATTGTCAATCTTAGAGTCATCTATTTTGTTTAATGTGTTTATTGTTTATGTCACTTTCACCCATTAATGCTGTTTATCAGTTGTCAATTTCTAATGAATGAACTGGACTTTTCACCCCTTCATTTTGTAGCATTTTGAAGTTGTCAATTTATCAATTATTTATAATAATAAAATAAGTTTTTCTCTCAAAGGGAAAATAAAACGGGCATTGTTTTTTCTCTGGGGAGGAATGTAGAGAGATAGTAATATCTTACGTGTAGTAAACATGACAATAAATGATCTTGTGGGAGTCGATAACAATCCTTTATATTTCTACAAATTCAATTACGACTTGGAAAAAAACTATAAATGCAAGTCACATAAAAGACATATAAGTTAACCACATTTTCTTGAAATACGATTCTCATTTGACATTGAACTATTTTTCTTCTGTTCCTTATTAGTAAGAGGGGTAGTAAATATAAAAGACGATTTCAATAACATGTATACATTATATTGACAAAAAAAGATTGAAGAATTAGCGTGGTGCAGTAAATGCTCGCCACTAATTTGTTACTGACTAATACAGCTGTCTGTAAAATAGATCAAGTTATTATTTTCAGCTTTTTTCTAAAAAATGTTCCACTTTTTTAAGGTGACCAATTACTGTTCAAAAAGATTCAAAAATATTTGTACATCAACTGATAGATCAAAGCCCCATCACTTTTGAAATTAAAATAAATTAATCAAAATAGTGGTATAAAAAGTTCAACTAAATTTATAATGACAAAAATAGCAAAAAAATAAGTTGCATTACCAAAGAGACATTATGGAGCAATTACTAAAATAGAGCAAAAATGTTCAAAGTTCCTGAACTCCTTGAGCTAAAATGATAAATTTAGTCTCAAATCTCCAATAGAGATAAATTGTTCAAAGTCCAATAACTCCATCAAAAACAGCAGCCTATTAGTTGTTATTTATATGATACAAAAGATCTAAAAAAGTCAAAGTCCCACAATTCCTACAGAGCTAAAATGATTTAAGTCACATTACGCAAACAGAATTAATATGGCAAAGTATACAAGGTTACAGCTACCACTATGACAGGGTTCTCACATACTGTTTCTGAAGCTATTTTCAAGTATACAGCAATATACCAAAAATAATAAAATTCATCTTCCTAACACAAAAATTGACAAATCAAAATGACCATATATAGTTTTGTATCATCTACATAAAATGACAATCATTCTGGGAGGACTCACTTCACTGTTGTCTTCACAAGGTGCCATTCTGTTACAATAGTAAATAAAATGCTCTGTTGGGCCTAGCTTGATACAACTGCAGAGGTCGAGCCCTGAACAGTTAGGGGAAGTATACATAGAGACTACATTTAAGCTTGTTGAGGCTCTGATTTTGGTTTGTGACTTAATATTTGACATAGCATAGGTTTCTGACAAAGAATGAATGTGGTCAAAGAACTGAAAATTGAAATTAGACTTTAACCCATTATGGTCTAATATCCAAAAACTAAATACAAGCTTAGATTCAGCATATCAAAGAACCCCAGATATTCATATTTTTGTTGAAGTCAATCAAAGTTTAATTTTGGATCCTGATTTTGACTTGAAAACTTCAACTAAAATCAACTCCTTTATTGGATGTTTTGATTCAGTATATAATAGAACACCTGGAATATTTTTTTCGATAAAATCAAAATAAAGTTTAATTTTGTACTATGTGGACCAATTTGAAAGAGGGCCTCAAAATTTAAGAATTGAAATACATGGACATGGTTAGATTCTGCAGATCAAAGTACACCAATAGTTCAATATTTGATGAAATCAAACAAAGTTTAATTTTGGACTCTTTGACCAATACTAATCTGGGGCCAAAATTTTAAATCTAAATACATTCAGCATATTTATTTGAATATCTTCAGCTGTTATCTGCTCTTTTGTTTGGTTGTTGTCTCGTTTGACACATTCCCTATTTCCATTCTCAATTTCATTAAAAACCAAATTCTCAATTTCATTAAAAACCAAATTCTCAATTTCATTAAAAACCAAATTCTCAATTTCATTAAAAACCAAATTCTCAATTTCATTAAAAACCAAACAAGTTCAAAACTTTGAAACCACATTGAAATTGTTCAAGACATTAGCAGTTTATACAAAGTATAAGAAGATCGAATGTTGTAAAAAAACATTAAAAAAAACCATAACAATTTCAAATAGTATTGTCTTTAATATATACAAAATTATCTAAAAATCTATAATGCCTATAATTCTACCACGATTATTTAAAAAAAATATCTTATAATCAACAGATAATTTCAAACTAAATTTTTATATAATTCTTCCTTCTCTTAAACTTTTATGTTTAATCACAGAAAATATTGTGTATAACAGTATGTTTTTTTTTGTTTTTTTTTAATGAAATGTAAAAGTTTTATTTATTCATTTGTAATGAATGTTAAAATAAATTTTAAAAGTGTCTCATAAGTCAGTCATGGCTGGATACCGATATTTTAACTTCGATTTAAATTTTTATTTGTATTTTTATACTAATATTATGATGTATGATATTGTTCTGTATTGGTATGTGACACTATAATAAAATATTCTGTCTGTCTGTCTGTCTGTCTGTCTTAAACTATAGATTTGATGTTTTATCTTTTTGTAACTATGACTCTACTTACAGTTTCTATTAATTTTGCAATACAGATCTGAATTTGGATTGTGATTATATATTTGATTAGCATAGTTTTTGACACAGAATGAATGTGTTTTAACTGAAAAAAATTTGAAATTGGACATTTATACCAAGTAATAATTGTAAAAGTTACCTTTATCAGTCTTTACTTCAATAATTCATAAGAAATTAACTGCTGTTTTTCTCTTGTATGATTATAGTTTGACCCCAAAACCATGTAACTATAGTTATCATTTATGATCAGAAAACCGATTTTATATGATATATAGTTTTAGTTTTTAAAAAGTGTAATTTCCAAGATTTTCCATTTGTCAAACTTCATGTTCTTTAATTTGAGTTTCCATGCAGCAATTTGATTCCATGTTGATAATACACATATAATCAAAATGAAATTCTTCTCTGATTCAGTTATTTCTTTTTCAAAGCAAGGAAATAACAAAATAAAAAAAATAAAGTTTCAAAATTTTAATCCATACTTTTAAATCTGATATTATCAGCATTAAATATAAAATTCCTTATATTTCATTTAAATTCTGAATTTTTTATTTGCATTTTAACAAGAAGGTTAAGTGGGTCTTCTGTTGCGCTATATATTAGGTTTTAATCAGATGAACCATTGTCACTAGAGAGAAATTTAAAAAAAAAAAAAATTGAAATTGAGAAGTTTACTCATGAAAACTGATCAATATAGGCTCCTTTTTTTTCTTTTTTTTTTAATCTGACCTAAAATTATGCCACATGTTTACAACAGTTTATGGAGGAGTTGAAGGATTATTCTGTTTCCCGTAATAAATCTTACCAAACCTTTAGTGTTCACTAATCCCATAATGCAGTTCAGTAATTTTCTTTATTCAATTATAAATATCATATAAATATCATGTCTCATTTGGATATCTTAGTGTCGTCTGCATAGGTAGGAAACACATAAATAATCTTCCCACAGGAAAAATACAAGGAGCCGTGAAAATAAGAAGTTGGACATAATTTTCCAATAAAACCCACAAATTACTACATTTCAAAGCTGTATAGGGCTCTTGCAATATTTTGTAAGTATGTATTAACTATAATTTAAATCGTCTCTCTGATTCACCAGTCTATAGGCCCAGAACAATTCCATTTGTCTTTTTTGTGACTCGACACTAGACAAAGAAATAGAGTTCCACAAGACGATTCAATGAATATATTAAGTGATGGAAAAATAAATTATTCCACTTTTATATTAGTCTTATATGTACTTTTATTATAAAATTACTTCTTTCATCAATTTTCATTAGAGAAATTGTCTTCAATAAAAAATAATTGTATTTCTCTTTCGACAATTGGGATGAAAAATAACATTAAATCAAATCAGTTATTTTTTTGAGATGAAAATAATTGCAAATCTTTTTGTATATGTATGAAGTTATCATCTTTACAAAAGATAGATTGGTTGTTTGTGTTTTTAACATGACTTTTATGCACTATCATGGTTGACAGTTGAAGTTCCTGGACAGAACCACAGAATAAAATGTGGACACAGAGATATGTCTCACATTTTGAAATTTTGATAGTAAATGCATAGACCAAATGTTTAAATTAAAATGGCAATATTTAAACAAACTTTAATTTTTAAACTATATAAAAGTTTCATAGTCAATGAACCATGATGAGGTAGTGGGGCCTTTAACCTTATGGATTTGAGAGCGCAAATGCCAATACATCTGCATACCAAATATCATTGACTTAGCATGAGTAATTCATCTTAAACTGATCTTATTATAAACTTTAAACATTGTATACTTAGCAACACATTCAGTCAAAAGACCATGACTCAGAGGAGCCATAAAAATATAAAATGTTTTACTCTAGAATGGAGTGACATCTGAATAACTAGTTAGGATATTATGTGTTTATTGTATTTTTCCTGTAAAACAGTGATATTTGAATAAGTAGACACGATATGTCTTTGACCCTATTATTTACTTCAAGACTATTGGTATTAAGCTAATACTTCCACTTACTGAAAAAGATGTGAAGCATTGAAAAAAACACAAAAACTATTTAGCAATCGCTCCCTTTCTCCTCAAAGCATGACAGAAATGGCAAATATTTATTTCCTATGTAATATTTCTAAATAAACAACAGTCTTACCCTACCAGATCATAAAAGATTGTATAATTTCTAATACTTTACAAATATATTTGTTAAGGAAGTTTGTAAGATATCGCTGTTGTATATGGGTTTGTTGTTTTGTACAGTATTTTACAAAAACTATCAGTGTATATCATGATATGATAGACTCAATTCTAGCACTCCACCCATTCATTACTATGATATCATCAAACTATCAAATTATGTCCAGAGAAAACAACATCTATAATGGTAATTTGTAAATCATGTCTAAGGTTATGACATGCATATAATTCTTTAAGTCACTTTGAAAGACATTTACACATCCAATTGACATGCATTCGATTCTTTAAGTCATTCTGAAAGACATTTACCCATCCAATTAAACCTATTTTGACAACTCTGTTTACAGTATTGGTTTATTCATCAATGTGCTTCTTCACAATATCATGGTGAGAACTTTGACAAATCGATTCTAAATAATGACAGAAAATTTTAAGTCCGTCTTATTTCCTGACAAATTGTATATAATTGACAAAAATGGTAACTGACGATAGTGCCACTAGGGATATTCTTAAAAAAACAAACTGACTATATCCTTTATTAAGATCTACAGCAGAAAATTTGGGCATGACAAAAACAAAACAAATTACATATTCTATAACATTTTATGAAACATTCTGTTTTTATTCCATAAACAATTCTTAACATTGTTATCAATTTAAACATATCCATAGGATATTTTCTGTTTATAGATGTCCATAACATGCATAATAAAACTGCCATTTCTAAAAAAAAGGTTTTCAAAACATATTTGTTTTTTACTTTCACATGTGTTCAGACTACTCGCATTAGTTCTTGTTAAATATATATATATATATTTGGTATTTAAAAAAAAATGGCAGAATTTATCTTTGTTTCAATTAATGTTGCATGTTGCATGAATAACAAGAATGTGTCCCAAGCACACGGATGCCCCATCCACACTATCATTTTCTATGAACCGTGAAAGTGGGATAAAATCTCTAATTTGGCATTAAAATTAGAAAGATCATATCATAGGGAACATGTTTACTAAGTTTCAAGTTGATCTGACTTCAAATTCATCAAAAACTACCTCGACCAAAAACTTTAACCAAAACTTTAACCTGAAACGGGACAGATGGACGAACGGACGAATGAACAGATGGAGGCAGAGACCAGAAAACATAATGTCCATAAATGGGGCATTATAAATGGGGCATAAAAATATCCTCTGTTTAATTAGGAGCTTTAGTAAACAGGTCACCTCCAGTTTTCAAAATATTTTATCATAACACCATGCTAAAAATACTGGTACTTTGAAACACTCAAAATACATCTTTATGACTCATCAAGTTTTTTCTGCAATGAAATGCTGGGTTAAATTCCGACTTCTGTCAAATTCAAGGACACATTTTTTTAAATCTATAAAACATGATACCAGATGTGACATAATGTGTTTGGTGGTATTAAACCTATATCAGTATCAATCAACTGAACATTTGGCTTGCCTTTTCTCTGTTTCCTTTTACACATAAATGCCAGTAACACACATTTATATGAACTTTCAGTGAAAGAGATCAAAACTTGAGAATATTGCTGTTTATAAAATGTAAATTTCTTTAAATTTGAATACTAAACCATAATTGAATCTCCTCTTTGTACATACTGTCAATATTTATGTACTATATTTGGAATGCGTTTGAAGAACTGAAGCCTTGACACAGCTATTAAAAAATCCCTGAACACTCGTTTACAATCATAATTTTTTATTTCTTTTAAATCTACTCATTAAGTTATCATGTCGAATATTTCTAAACTTACATTATAAACTATTTGAAGTACGTGAGCTTGTCATAAATAGTAAGATATAATCCAATGTTAAATAGCAAGAAACTGGTAGTTGCTTTCATGATATTGATAATTGTAACCAGATGCTCCGAAGGGCACAGCTTTATACGACCGCATAGGTTGAACCCTGAACGGTTGGGGCAAGTATGGACACAACATTCAAGCTGGATTCAGCTCTAAATTTGGATTGTGATTAAATAGTTGACACAGCATAGGTTTTGGACACAGAATGAATGTGGTCTAATGAACTTAAAATAATTTTTTTGTCTTTGAGCAATCACTATGCTGTTGAATATTAATCCTCACAAAAAAATGTTTGAAGAAATTTTCTTTTTATTTATGAAATCTGAAATGAGAAAAATTAACCCCCCCCCCCCCCCCCAACCATTTTTTTTTCCACATCCCCCTTTCCCTTTTTTCAAAACTGATCTCAATTCAAATTTCTAATGGAGTTTGCAACAATAACTACTCATTTAAATACATCATAAATACATTGTGCATTGTATAAAACAATGATTTAAGTTGATTCAACTACTATTCTGAACAAAGAAAGATAACTCCACTCAATTGAAAATTTCTTGCTATTGCACAATATTGTGCAATTAGATATTTCTTGCTATTGCGCAATACTGTGCAATTGAAAATATTTGCTATTGCACAATACTGTGCAATTGAAGATTTCTTGCTATTGTACAATACTGTGCAATTGAACATTTTTTGCTATTGCACAATACTGTGCAATTGAAGATTTCTTGCTATTGCTGAATACTGTGCAATTGAAAATTTCTTGCTATTGCACAATACTTAATATAATAATTTTGGATCCTGATTTGAACCAACTTGAAAACTGGGCCCATAATCAAAAATCTAAGTACATGATTAAATTCAGCATATCAAAAAAGCCAAAGAATTCAATTTTTATTAAAATCAAACCTAGTTTAATTTTGGACCCTTTGGTATTTAATGTAGACCAATTTGAAAACGGGACTAAAAATTAAGAATCTACATACACAGTTAGATTTGGCATATCAAAGAACCCCAATTATTCAATTTTTGATGAAATCAAACAAAGTTTAATTTTGGACCCCGATTTGGACCAACTTGAAAACTGGGCCAATAATCAAAAATCTAAGTACATTTTTAGATTCAGCATATCAAAGAACCCCAAGGATTCAATTTTTGTTAAAATCAAACTAAGTTTAATTTTGGACCCTTTGGACCTTAATGTAGACCAATTGGAAAACGGGACCAAAAATTAAGAATCTACATACACAGTTAGATCCGGCATATCAAAGAACCCCAATTATTCAATTTTTGATGAAATCAAACAAAGTTCAATTTTGGACCCTTTGGGCCCCTTATTCCTAAAAACCTGTTGGGACCAAAACTCCCAAAATCAAACCCAACCTTCCTTTTATGGTCATAAACCTTGTGTTTAAATTTCATAGATTTCTATTCACTTATACTAAAGTTATGGTGCGAAAACCAAGAATAATGCTTATTTGGGCCCTTTTTTGGCCCCTAATTCCTAAACTGTTTGAACTAAAACTCCCAAAATCAATCCCAATCTTCCTTTTGTGGTCATAAACCTTGTGTCAAAATTTCATAGATTTCTATTTACTTAAACTAAAGTTATAGTGCGAAAACCAAGAAAATGCTTATTTGGGCCCTTTTTGGCCCCTAATTCCTAAAATTTTGGGACCAAAACTCCCAAAATCAATCCCAACCTTCCTTTTGTGGTTATAAACCTTGTGTTAAAATTTCATAGATTTCTATTCACTTTTACTAAAGTTAGAGTGCGAAAACTAAAAGTATTCGGACGACGACGACGCAAGACGACGCAGGACGACGACGCCAACGTGATAGCAATATACGACGAAAAATTAAAATTTTTGCGGTCGTATAAAAATGATCAATGTAATCCTGAACAATATTTATCAAACATTGTACATACACTTATAAGAGAACCTAGTAGAAAAGACAATAATACTTTTTGACTGTTATTAGAACAATGTAAAAACATTATATGTGCTTGTTAATCTTAGAATGATGATTGATGTTTGCTCAATGTTCAATGTTCAGTGGCAAATATTTCATACATATCTCAGATTGTATAATACTTAATTTTACATTCTGAACTTGTAGTCAGTATGATCTAGTAGTGATAGTGCGAGTTAGGCATCTGTGTACTAAGGACACATTCTTACTTAAAATCTTTAATTTACAACATAGCAGTATGTATAAAGTAATTTCCATCTACACTATGGTCAGGTTTCAAGCTGACCAATCATTACCTTTTAGGATTTCAGTGACAGAATAGTTTTACTGATCAAGAGATAAAATCTCTCAATTTTTTTGTATTTAACTAATAAATGGACAAATATTTGTTTTTTGCAGTGACCATGAAGGTCAAAGATTTAAAAATTGAGAATATCTGTCAAACCTTAGCGGAATCCACGGAACATAGATTGAAGCTTATTCTTACAAGAGATAGCATGACATGCAATATTCAGATTTTTTTCTTTTTCATTTTTCTGTACTTTATTAGGTCTTTCCACTTTTCTGTGGACCTATTGTTTTTCTTCTGATTATTATTATTATTATTTTTTTTTTTCTTCTTCCGCCACTTTTTTCTGATGGTGCTAAGCAGCTTTTTTGTTTCGCAAGATGCGCTTTGATTTTTTTGCATATGATATCGAACAGTTATTACCGTTTTCAAAACTGACCCTGTTAAGCCAAACATATGTTATTGTAAGAGTTATTAAATTATTTTACCAATTTGCTCGTTATATCTTCAGGATCTTTAAAATAATTTTGACCGAAGCAGTCCAGAGACTATATGTTGGAGTTATTTCCCCTTTTGAAATATTAAGAAGAAAAATTTAGTTCCTAGGGTCTTTTGATTTGAGATCCTTGGTAAAAAAAAAAGAAGGGTCAAGGTCAAAGGTCAAGTTCATTTCTAAATTTGGATTTTAGCTTATTTTCACCACTTTTCAAACACAATTTAAGATATCTTCAACATAATTTTTGCTTAATTGTTAGTTGCAACATGTCGTAACACATACATATTGGTTTAAAGGGTGCTCTTACATTACATAAGAGTTTTCTCCCCTCTTTATTTAAAAATTTGTAAGGGTTCCGCGGAACCCAGTGTCTCGCCTACTTTTGCTGTTAATCACACACTCATAAAAAATGATGAAAAAAATCAATAAAATTATTCCTCTCGATACTATCTTTTGATTGTGAGAAGCTTCTGTCCAAGTTTGGTAAAAATCCAGGCTAGTTTAAGAATCTTAAAAATGTTTTAAATACTTTAACTGCAGACTGTATGTAATGTTAACTGGAAGAAAAATTTAAATAAGTCCATTTATAAGTAAAATACGGGAAAAATGGAATTTTATTTTTACAAAATTTACTTCTGGATACTATCTCCTGATCATAAACAAGCTTCTGGCCAAGTTTCTTACAATTCCAGGATAGTTTAAGAAAGTTATTAAAATTTTAAAAACTTTAACCACAGAGTGAATGTAATGTTTCCTGGCAGAAAAAACTAAGTCCATTTATAAGTAAAATAAGGGAAAAATGGAATTTTATTTTTACAAAATTTACTTCTGGATACTATCTTATGAACATAAACAAGCTTCTGTCCAAGTTTCGTACAATTCAAGGATAGTTTAAGAAAGTTATTAAAATTTCAAAAACTTTAACCACAGAGTGAATATTTGTGGACGCCGCCGACGACGACGACGCCGACGCCGACGGAATGTAGGATCGCTATGTCTCGCTTTTTCGACTAAAGTCGAAGGCTCGACAAAAATATGCATATTATGGTATAACTCATGAACAAAATATAATTAAGATCTAGGGTCTTTTGATTTGAGGTCCTTGGTTAATGACATTGAAATTGAGCTCAAGGTCATAGGTTAAATTGACATTCTAGATTTTGACCTTTGCTTTTACCTTATATGTATACATGATAAAGCAATGGGACTTTTTACATTTAGTGGAAAGCCATATAACCTTGAAAAAGGAACCGGAAATGACCCTGTATAAACCGGAAGTAACTATGTTTTTGTACTTTTTGAATGTAAAAGTATATAGAACCATATATTTTGGGAATCAATGTCATTTAAACAGTTAAATAATACCGGAAGTAACAAATTATCTCCCTTATTTAAAAAATATTGTATAGAAACCATGATTTTTTTAATCAGTGTACTAATAGTTATCATTTGACCCTGTTAATGACATTTTATACCGAATTTTTACTATTTTCATATAAAAATACTTGTTTTTTTTTTTTTGCAGAAAGACCTTCAATTGTTCTCTAAACAATTGGTTTGTAATTGATAAATGATATTGTTTTGGCCAATCAACATTACTCTTTTGCGCTAACAGCACACTCATAGTACAAATGCTTTCATCATCCTAACTATGCATGAAATATTTCTTGCTGAACATAATGCAAAAAATCTTTTTTATCAGGCTAAAATTAATGGGAAAAGATTTAATTTCCTTCAATGGCGAGACCGTCTTATGTTGTTACATATTGCACAGGAAATAAGAAGACATTATTTTCTATAGAAAGATATTCCTCACATCATTGGTAGACAGAAGACAGACAGATTACTTATAAACGGAAAGAACTCATACAACAGAACTCCTACATAAATGTAGCAAAAATCAAATGGTATTCATTCATTGATAAATATTATTTACTCACTTTTCTTGTTGATTTTTCAGTTCACGAATAAAATCTTTGTTGGACTTTTTGACCTCTATATCTATATGTTCTTTTAATTCTTGACTGTCAGGAGAAAAATGCTTCTTCAGTTCTTCTCTGAAATAGAGATAAGATAAGCATATTGTTAAGCATATATATTAAAAGGGAGAGTGTGGTAGTTTTTCTTAGAAGGGAACATGGTAGTATTTATTACTTCAATGTGTATGAGATAACCTTCTAAAGGTTTAATAAACTGTTGACACAGATATATGTCTTAGCTATACCTGTCATTTATACAAAACAATCAGTCATAAAACAATGAAAGAAAGGTGTAGGGCCAAAAAATATCTATGAAAATAAAATTTGTTTGCCTCAGGAAGGCATATGTTTCATGATCAGAAATTTAAACAAGATTTTCCACTAAAAGAAGAAATTAGTATGTGCCATGAATAAAAACTTGTACGGTACTCATTTACATTTCACTTAATATTCCGAAAGTAGAAATGTTGTAAAGTACTTGCATCAAACCAACAAAGAACATAATCTAAGATTAATTTACGATTATTTAATAAGATTTCAGATCCATTACTGGAACTTGATGCTGATGACTCAGAAATTATTTTCTTTTAGATAATATTCAAAAGTCAAATTATTCTCAGTGAAATTAAATGCTAAATAACCGAACAACTTTTGATACTTAATCATATTAGTTGTCATTATTCAGTGAAAACTTGAGAAAATCACGTAAATGTCAGGTGTAATAAGATACCATAGTTATCTTTATATAATACCCATAATTCCCTTGTTCTTTTAAAACTTAAAGCAACTTAAAATGAGAAATTTACAATGTTATTTTTCATTAACAGAAACAGATGAAAACGTCTCCCACACCATTTTCTCTATAAGTAGGAGGCTGACAATTTTATTTACATTTTTTTATGTCAAAATTTATTTTCAGTTAAAGCTAAAAGATAACAGCCTCTGAAATCAAATAAAGAGTTTTTTAACTTCAAAAATGGTATAGATTAAATTGCAAGAAAAAATCAACATCTAGTATTACACATTAAAATGCCCTTAATGAGACTATATCTTAGGCCACATTTCAAACCTTAAATAAAAGTGTATAAGAACATTAATCGCTAAAGATGATAATCCTATCAAATAATTATACAATCAAGTAAATTGAACTTATACATCAAGTTTTAATCGACGGAATGAATGTTCTGTATTCAATAAATCACTTGAAGATCAATTCAAACTTTCAGAGTAATCCTCATTCCTGGAATTAAAGAAATTATCATGTAAACTGTTAAACAAATATACAGGGCATGAAGTAAAGTTAGTAAACACTTTACCATAAATGAGTTGAGAGAAATGTCATTAAATCAGCACATTACACTAATAAGTTCAAGTCAGGTCAAGATTCAAATGTTTTAAATGAATGATTGCTATGATTTAATTTCAAGAATTAAATTCAATTCAATATATTTCTTGAGTAAAAAAGATTTTTTAATAACCCTGGTTAAGTATATTCATGAACCACAAGATCATTTGTTAAAAAAAACCCAAATTCCCAATATTGGTTGTCTTCTTGGCAGAATGTTTCGAAAATCACATAATAATTAGTTTTTCTTGAATCTTTGAAAATTTCTTCCATGTAAAAAATGAATACATAGTAATCAATTTTGAGGTTCAAATTTTATAATTCTTCTAAATTCTTGTTCACAACTTTTGATTTTGTGGATACATGTATAAAATTTACAATGAAAAAATGATTGATTGATTGTTAAGGGTTTAATGCCACTTTTAATACTATTGTGATATTTCATGGCAGTCAGTTCTTATTGGTTAAGGAAGCCACAGTACCAAGAGAGAAACACTGACCCTCGGTCAATGAGAAAATGAAGTAATAAACTGTGAGAATATGGCTTTTGGCTCAAATGAAATATATTTTTGGCACACACAAAATACAAATTGCAACAAAAGCAAAGCATTTAGCAAATGTATTGCTATTTACTGAAAACAAAGATGGCAACTTGGAATTTTTATTAGTTGAATATCGTCTTTTATTAAGTTTTCATAAAGTTACATAACCATTATAAAATCTTATCTCTGGACCCTCATTTATGAAAATAATGTAATTCTAATCATACTCAAACCATGTTGAGAGCTCAAGCTTAAACAAGGACATAAATGAATAGATATATTATCCAATGTACAGAGCTAATGTACTAAAAATCAACAGAATTCTATCCTTAATTGCACCACGGATTGTGTAATGAAATTATATAGAAGAAAATACTTACTCTCTATGCCATCCCATTTATAACTTCACTTTACATTAGGATTTATAGGATAGAATTTAACTGATCTCCACAGATACATTGATATTTATTATATAGTCATCAAAAACTTAACTAATCTAATCATTATCAAACCTACAAATTTATCAACATGGCATTCTCCTCAATGAATAAGGAAAGTTGGTTTCTGGGGTAATTAATTGCTGAAATTAGAATCAGAAATAAACTTGTCTATTGAAATAGGAAGTGATATTGAAAGATCACGTTTTCCATGATGCAAATTAAGTAAAATTTCTATCATCTGAATGTAATTTTAAATTTGTGCCATAAAATATTAGGTATGAATAAAATGAAACAAAAAATTGACTTTTTTAAACTGGAAGATGTTCTTCCTTAAATGCACTTAAAATACCATTTTATAAAATGTCAAGCCAGCAAGGCTAAAAATGCAGGAAACCATGATCTAAATGATTTACACTGGGTTCAACAAACCTAAGTAGAAAGTTCGATAAATCATCACTGATATTCCACTATGAATACCTTAACTTAGCAAAACCTTAACAAAATCATTCAAGTATGAACTATAGGTTATTGTGACCCAATTATTGCATTACACTAATGGTAAACATGTATCTCCTTGGCATCACAGTGATTTACAGGTAAAACAACAGATTTTTTAAACAATTCAATAATCAAATATTGGTCAAAGTGAAAGATTCAAATGCATTTTTTATAGATTTTGAAAAGTTGATCATTGAACAACACAAAAGAGGTCAAGGGAAGTGAATGCTCTTCATTCCTATTTTGTGTCTTATAATGTGATGGCATCTTCACTATACTATATGATATGATTATATGGAGAGACTAGAGGATTCAAGAAGAGGTATATTACCTATGCTGTTGCTCTCTATTTGCTAAGAGGTCCTGTAGCTGATGTATCTGTGATTTCTGTTTATCCACCATACTACGTAACAATTCTGTCTCTCTTTGTAGAGCTGCAGATTTCATGTTAGCTTCATTTATCTTCTTTTGCTGAAAAAATAAAGTGCAAGTCTGTTTAACATTCACATCCCTCCAAAAATATTAACCAAGCTGAAGACAACTACAATGGCTTATGTATGCTCGGTATGCCCCCAATGTGTTGTTGTGTTGTGGTATTCTTGTCTTTTATTTTACTTACATGGTCTATGTGTTGTTGTGTTGTGGTATTCTTGTCATTTATTTTACTTACATGGTCTATATATATGACATTTTGCTTTGCATTTGTTTGTTTTTATAGTGATTAAGATTATAACACAATGTTGATTTCTGTAACCCTACTTTGACAATTTTACCTATTATGTCTGTTTGTTTTATTTACATGTTGTTGTCAATTTAATGAAATTATATACAACTGTCATACAAGTGAGAGTTTTCAATAGCTATAAAACCATTTTCTGTTAGTTACTCGCCGTGATATAGCCTTTTTGTGCTAATGCGGCGTATGCAACCAACAATCAATCAATCTGTACCAAGTTAGGACTATAACAATTGTTTTTTAATCGTTAGATGTGTTAGAGCTTTTGATTTTGCAATTAATAACAGACTTTCCTATTTGAATTTTCCTTGGAGTATTTTTGTTGTTTTACTTTTCATAAAAATCTGCATAGGAACTTGAACTAATTTAACTCAAAACATCTGAAAATCAGACAAACAACTTTTTTACAAATTTAAAAGTCATTACTTTTAAAAAGGACTGGAAGAGGAAATCAGCACAAACCTATTAAGCATAATCAGATTTTCAGACGATCGTGGTTCAGACTGCAATACATGAATATTGACAACTGAAAAGGATCTTAGCATTTAAATTTTTATACCAACTTATTGTCCGAAAACAAATTTATCTCAATAGTCTGTGTATATGAATAAACTAATTATCTCTGCTAAGGCCATTTGTCATGGAAAACTTATAACTCAACAAATGAAACCAGATTTAAGCTTGAATTGCTATACAAACAAATTTCAAAAATGTGAAGTTGAAATTACAATCTGTAGGAAAACTATTATTTTTATTTGATTTTTGAAGATTTAAATGATAAATTAAAGAACAGTACCTAAAATCCTCTACTTGTACTTTACTCATCATTAAAAAATAATGTTACTCTGAATATCTTGACTGAAACCTATTTACACTTATATTTTGAAAGACTATTTCTTTTGGAATTGGTGAAGATTTCATTTCAAATGTAGTAAAACAAAAATTTTCTAGATGTTATTGATGTGTTCACTTGGTTTCTGAATCGCAAGAGGGCACAGGCTAGAAATTTCTTCTTTAAGGACTTGCCTTAAATAAAACTAAAAGTTCTTGAAGTGAATGCTTTACTTTACATGTAGGTATCACAAAACTTTTCTTTGTTAATCATGGATGCACCCAAGGTAAAGGTCAGACACTCTTATGCAAGGACATGTTCACCTTCCAATCATTCTATAAACCAAATGGACGTAACCTACTTCTACAGTTGCTGAGAAACTGACCTTTATATGAGCACTTATTAATGAAAATCTGGTATCATAGACCTTGACAGAAATAAATTTACCTCCTACTACAGGTATATAACAGAAACCAATCAAGGTTTTTATGACCATGACCTATTTTTTTGAATGCTTATACTATAATCATATATTTGGTCAATTATATCTTGATTAATAAATAAAGTCATCATAGATACCTTAATTGAAATTTTGTACCACTGACATTCATTTCACCAACATGACTTTTCAGTGAAGCTTGATTCAAAAAAATTTCATATTTCAAAGGTCAAATAAATTAGGAAGTTGAATATAATTAGAACTCAAGTCATTATAGGATTAAACACATTTTTTCTGGAGGTTAGTGATGTGTAAACTGGGGCGATTAATTAAGTCCGAAAGATTATTATGTAAAGTTTGTGAGTAAGGGACGCAGTTGACACACCAATAAACTCTAGTAAATATCTGTTTAATCCTATTAATTCTGAACTCAAATATTTGTTATTTTTAATTAACAATTTTATGTACATTGGCTACTATTTATCAACAAATGCACAATTCAGTTGAATTGATATTTTATAACTAAGGAGTAAGTCACCATATTGACTTTCTAAAATCAATTAATGCAATAGAATCTACAATGAAATAACAACTACCTCAAAAACTTCATTTTATTGAGATATTTTCAAATTTAAAGAGTTCAAGAATGGAATAATCTTCATTTTGAGAGTTTTCGTTTCTATGACGTCAAGATTTCCCATGAAGTTAATGTGCCAAGCCCATTCATGAAATATCAATTGATGATATTTTTTGTAAATTATAACATTTTCCAAGCTTAAAAGTATAATTTTTTTTATTAATCATAAGAAAAGAAACAGCAGTTTTATGTATTTGTTTTTTTTTTTCAAACTCAATTTGCTCAAACCCCTTGATCCAATGCATCTGTATCAGGCATTTTTTCAAAATCTCAATGAAGGTTAAAAAATAGTTTTAGCAACATGGTCTATAGAAATGTAAACCAAGAGAAAAATGATAATAAACCAATCAAATTTAAGTATCTCTAGAACGTAGATATGCAAATCATATGAGTTATAAATATACAAATTATGATGTCATTTTAAGTCCAACCTCTTTACCTCATGTGTTTGTTGTTGAAGTTTTTCCCGCTCCATTTTAGATGCTACTTCTTCCAAAGATTTCAAACTTTTCTTGTAGCTGTCTTCTGTTTCCTTGGCAACAGAAAGATGTTGTGTCATAGCCTTAACTTGTTCCTAAAAACATTTGCAAATTTTAGCTTCTTAATATAAAAATAAAGAGATGTGGGATTGCCAATGACACACTATCCATTTAAGTTGTTTTTGTATGAGGCTGTAGATATTTATTGTGAAGGCTTTCACTTAAAAAAGTCTACCATACAGATTACTATTACAGCATAAATCAATATTAGGTTACCAAAACTGGATGTGGTCACCATTTTGGCCTAAAAATATGAAGCATTACAAAATCAGATGACTTTAGCTTAAAGAAAATTGTTAACCATTTACAATTCCGTAAATTCACAAATTACTGTAAGGTTTTTATTAATGAGAATAATGGGACTGCGTGGGTATGACAATAATATAAGAATTCACATACTGATAAATGAAACATAGACCTTTATGCAGATTTTTGGAATAAATTAACTCACATTATTGTCCATTCTTGAATAATCGCAATAATTTCTGAATTTACAGAACTTCAATGTATATGGAGATTTTACAGTTGAAAGATAGCAAGTATTATCTACATTCAAAATCCTATTTCATCTCTTTATAAGATATTTCTAAACATTCACTATTTCTTGTTGACAACTTTACTATGTCCTGATGCCATACATATTGTAAATAATTCATACCTTGAGATTATCAACCTCGTCCTGAAGTCTCAGTTTAACTTCCCTTTCATTAGTAAGGTTTTGTTTTAACCTAGAAGTAGCTTCTATGGCAGTGTCTTTCAAGTTATCTCCATCTTTAACTAAAACAGAAAATAAAATTTAAACTGATTTTTAAACATTTTTTCTTATCACCATATCTAGGAAATTCACACCACTCGGACTATGGAACAATTTTGTTTTTACAAAACAAGAACACATGCCAGTACAAGAATCTTTAACAATTATGCACCAATTTTAAGCCCACATTTTGACTACTTATCTTTTTCATTAATGCTTGCTTCTGACAATACCCTAGCAAAGTACCATTGAGAAAATTATATTCTAAAATTGGTTGCACAAAAACCTATACATACACCAACTATTGTTTGGAAACAGATCAATTCAATTTTAATTGCACCTAAGCAATCGAAATATGCGTTAGATATTCAAATCAATATTGTTTCAGATGAATAGATTTCCAAAAAAATAAAACAGAGTTATAACTTCTTGGAGTTTTGTTGTTTATCTGCATTTTAATTGTTTTTTGTAGCAATATTACTGTTCCATTAGATAGTTTAATTTCATGCCTCTTCTTTATACATTTAAATGACATTTTTATCGATGATCTGCACATTTTGGACATGCTTAGTTGTGTGACTTTGAACTTTAACTTTGAACCAATGATATTTTATATCTAACTTGATTTTAAACACATCTGATATGTTTTATAATACCTCTCACAACAAGAGTGCTAACACTGAAATGTCTCGCATTCTTTACTAATCATTGATATTATGTTGATAGTCCTAAATATAAAGCTTTATTACAACTGTCACATAAACTTAACATTAACCAAGAAAACTAAAAAAAAAGTTGACCTATTGCTAATATAGTTTAAGAAAAACAGACCAAAACACAACAAGAGTGCACACCCTGAAATGTCTCGCCTTCTTTATCAATCAAAATTCATTGATATTATGTCCTAAATATAAAGCTTTTTTACAACTTAACATTAACCCTTTCGCCGATGAGTCCCGGTTTACCGGGATTCACGCTTCAGACAGCTGACGATGAGTCCCGTTTTACCGGGATCGGAATACCTCTTTTATATTTCCCGCTTATAACCATGCAAACATGAGTTATCTTTCTTTGATGAATACCCGGATGAAAGTGTAAACATGGCGCTTCCGTTTGTTGAAAACCGTGTCAAAATCAGAGGAAATTTACGGAATTTACGAGAATTTGAAATGAGGGAACATTTTTTTTGAAAGAATATGGAAGAATTGAAGTCAAACTAGAATACTTTTTTGACATAAAATGTCGTTTTATGTACAAAACACTTGGAATGGACATCGTTCAGTGTGAGGAATTTGTACAGCCTCGTAAATTTTTTCAAAATTTTGCCGTTTTGGGTTAAAAAATTACAATGTGGGGTCAAAGAGCAGAATTTTGAGAATTTCACCTAAATAATGCCGAAAATTTGAAAATTTGATTATTTTATGATGAAAAAATTATCAAAACATGAACAAAACTGTGAACATAGTGTTAGTGAATGAAATAAATACACAAATAACTACAAACAAGTTTTTATTGACATTTATTATGAAGATCTCCCACTTAAGTAATAGAAGCCAGGAAAGCCATCGTCTCAGAGTAGCTTCAGTCTGGGCAGCAATCGGTGAAAGGGTTAACCAAGAAAACTAAACATTGACCAATGAACAATGAAAATGAGGTCAATGTCAGATGAACCATGCCAGGCAGACATGTACAGCTAACAATTCTATCATACAACAACTTAAGTTCACCTATTGCTTATAGTTCAAGAAAGACAGACCAAAACACAAAAACTTAAAACTGAGTAATGAACCGTGAAAATGAGGTCAAGGTCAAATAAAACCTGCGGGACTGACATACAGATCATAAAATATTTCCATACATCAAATATAGTTGACCTATTGCATATAGTATAAGAAAAAAATCCGTAAGGGTTCAGCGGAACCCAGTGTCTCGCCTACTTTTGCTGTTAATCGCAGACTCAACAAAAATGAGGAAAAACCTCAATAAAAATTTCCCTCTCGATACTGTCTTTTGATTGAAAGAAGCTTCCAAGTTAGGTAAAAATCCAGGATAGTTTATGAATCTAATAAATGTTTAAAAACTTTAACTGCAGACTGTATGTAATGTTAACTGGAATAAAAACTAAGTCCATTTATAAGTAAAATACAGATACACGGGTACAAAATATTAACAAAATTTCTTTCTAAATACTAGCTTTTGATCATGAACAAGCTTCTGTCTAAGTTTGGTACAAATTAAAAATAGTATAAGAAAGTTATTAAATTTTAAAAAAATTTAACCACAGAGTGAATGTGCTGTTTCCTGGCAGAAAATCTAAGTCCATTTAAAAGTAAAATACGGAAAAAATGGATATATTTTCTTACAAAATTTACATCTGTATACTATCTTTTGATCATAAACAAGCTTCTGTCCAAGTTTGGTACAAACCCAGGATAGTTTAAGAAAGTTATTAAAATTTTAAAAACTTTAACAACTGAGTGAATGTAATGTTTCCCCGCAGTCCATTTATAAGTAAAATGCGGAAAAAACAGAATTATATTTTTACAAAATTTACTTCCAGCTGGATACTATTTTATGATCATAAACAAGCTTCTGTCAAAGTTTGGTAGTAATCCAATATAGTTTAAGAAATTTATGAAAATTTCAAAAACTGTAACCACAGAGTGAATATTTGTGGACGCTGCCACCATATCGCTTTTTTGACAAAGGTCGAAAGCTCGACAAAAACAGACCAAAATACAAAAACTTAACTATAACCACAGAACCATGAAAATGAGGTCAAGGTCAGAAGACACCTGCCAGTTTGACATGTACACCTTACAATCATTTCATACACCAAATATACTAGACCTATTGCTTATAGAATCTAAGATATGGACTTGACCACCAAAACTTAACTTTGTTCACAGATCCATGAAATGAGGACCTTGCAAGATACGCACATACCAAATATAGTTATCTTATTACCTATAATAAGAGAGAAATTAACATTACAAAAAATCTTAACTTTTTTTCAAGTTGTCACTGAACCATGAAAATGAGGTCAAGGACATGTGACTGACAGAAACTTCCTAACATGAGGCATCTATCTACAAAGTATGAAGCATCTAGGTCTTCCACCTTCTAAAATAAAAAGCTTTTAAGAAGTTAGCTAACGCTGCCACTGCTGCTGCCAGATCACTATCCCTATGTCTAGCTTTTAGCAACAAAAATGACAAATATACCCCACTTAGAATTATAAATAATAGCATTTTACCTTTGACCTGTAATTTTTTAATATGATCTACCAGTTTCATACTGGCTTGTTCTGATTTCCATCTTCTTTCTCTTTCTTCTTCTAATTCTTTCATTAAATTCTGTGAAAATATGAAGGAAAAAAAATTGGTTTCAAAATAAGATTTCACTAATTTCAGTATCAAATTATCAGTATACATTGTTGCATCTGATTTAAATTCCAAAATCAGGTAGGTCTTTTCCTGTTTTTTGGTGTTTTAAATAACATGGTTTCTATTTCACACAGTCAGTTTTTATTGATGGCGGAGGCTGAAGTTATCTGAAGTTTCTGAAACTTAGGCAAAACTTGCAATCCATGTCTGTTACAAACAAGATCAAAATCACCTTGCTGCAAGAAGAGTCAGAACTCACAATATACAAGTTGACAGGCCGGTGACAACCAAACTCACAACCTAACATTTTTACTGATGAACTACTTACACCAATCAACAAATTAAGTCCCTTTTCTGTGTAATATCCTCTAATATTATCAAATACTGAATCAGTACTTTTTAAGACTTTTAAGACATTTGCAATTTATCATGCCTCCGTGCTGAGACTACTATAACACATGTGTTATAGTAGTCTCAGCTCCGTGAAAGTCATTGATCAGGACAAATTAAAAAGACTATATTACAAATATATGAGTTGGCACTGTTGTGAAAAACTCATTGCTGCAATGTATAATCAAACAAAGGAGGAGGGCAATAGAATGCAAAATGTAAGCAGTGAACAACTAGCTAAGCAAAGTCTTTAATATATATTGTGATATTGTGTGCATGTGTATTATTTCCATTCCATTGTATTTGTCTTTTCCTCTTTTATGTTAAGAGTGCCAAAATTATGCAATAAAAATAAATGTTTCTAATTAGTTACCAATCATACTAATTAATTACCAATCATACTAATAGATCAAAGCCATTTGCCTTAACCAGATTTCTACTGTTCTAGTATAAAAAAGTTCCATAAAAAAAATCATCATTGTTTATTGTTTAGGTTTATAATTAAGAGGGGACTAAAATAGGGATCTAGGATCGGTTGTTCTCTTAACTTATCTTTTGAAATAGTTTTAAAAAAACATATTCTATTGTCTTTATTTCTTAGCAAATGTTTTCCATTTTTTCTTTATTATTTTATCTCCTTTTCAGTCAAACTTCTTGACTTTTCTCAACCCTTCAATAAGCTCTTAAAAGTATCAAAGTCACAGAGCATATAATGGTTCTCTATATGGTAACACTGGTTCATAAAGTATGATTTACCATCAATAAACCTTGGTCATTAGATACGGAGATTGACAGTCCAACAACATAAAAACACCCACAAGGCAATGCGCCTTAACAAAGACTAAATATATGATACTTTTTGTCACCCAAAAAATAATTTCCTCTCAACCCATCTTTAATTTCCTTAGAAATATCTTTTATAGATTCAAACCAATTATTGACTGTCATCAGGGTTTTTTCTTCATGGCAACATTTCACATGAGAACTTGATTTTGTGCCAATCATCTAATTAAGGAAGCAAACACTAGTTTTCTTTTGCATTTTATTGCCTCATGAAAGGTATTCACCTTTTGATAAAAATGTAAACATTGATTTTTGATTCCATTTCTTTACGATACAAACTACATACAATGAATCTTATTTCTCCAATTCTTAGCCAATTTATCACTTTCCTAGATGAGTTGATTATTTCTTTATGATCAACCTATGATTGCAAAAATTAATCATTTGATCTCTGAGTTCTTCATTGGTCAAAATCAAATTGTGACGTAAAATATTTTTGCTTTCTGAATTTTCAATTAAGACGTCATGAAAGAAGATGACAATGCATGATGAAGTCACAAAAATACAGAAAAAAATGTTTTCCAATCATGGAAAACAAAAAAAAATGTCTAAAAATCATTAGAGAAACAGATTCTACCATTGCATCTTGTGATTAAATTTTATGCTATTTTAGATCCTTTCTAATAGGAACATTACACAAAGCTTTCCCTGTAAATATTTTATAAGAACAGATTCTACGACTTAAAGCTGTTGACAACAATATATATCTATTATAGATCGTTCAATCAGCATACCTCCCAGTTGAGAGTTTGTAAATTAAACTATCTATCGTGGATACATATTGTAATCAACTGGGAGGCATAATAAACTTCTTTAAAAAATCCTACATGATCCAAATAAAAACTAAAACTATCATTAAAGCCAATCTGATTTATATTCCAAGATTTGCTTAGAAGGATCTGATGACACTATGATCTACTGTTTGTATTATTATCATTGCCAATGAAATATCTGCCTCCAAAATTTGAAAGCTGTGTATCCTGACAACAAAACCAGGGATTTCGAAAAGTCATGCTGACAACAAAACCAGAGGATCCCAAAAAGTCATTCAAACAGAAAGTAGTACAGAGTGTTGTCAAATCCTTTAAGGCAAAGCATCAACATTGGGATTTAAATGGACCACTTTCGAGTTCATCCATCACTGGAAAAAACTCGTCAATTAGGCGCCCCTTAGTGACGTCAAGTACCAGATAGAGGGGATCGCCTGTATCCCTGCACTGTTAACGTTCATCAAGCATCTTAGTGATCGTCATTGTGCAGGATTAACCAGAAATAATTTTTGTTTTGTAAGTACTTAATCACAATTCCCTAATGACAACAGTGCTTGATTGTCAATTATAAGAATTTAGTTTGCCGAATAAATCGTGCAATATAGTATTATAATTTTCCAACCACTTGCTCAACATTGGAATGGAAGTGAGGATGCCACTAAAACCAGAGTTTTTGACGGAAATGCATCAAACTCGAAAGTTGTCTGTTTCATCAGATTGCAATGAAGCTGTTCTGTTTCACAATATCCCTCCTTCTAAGAAGCACTAATTAAGAAGTTGTCTGCAGTTATGCAATTTTATTCAAACATGAGCGAGTGCAAAAAAGAGACAAAGGATACCAAAGGAATATTTAAAATCTGGTGTCGCAAAAAAAATCGCAATGCCAAGGCAAAACAATAAAAAGACCAAAAAGACAAACAACAGTATACAAAACAGACAACACATAAATCTAAAGACTGTACAAGAGGCACCCCACCAATAAACAGGGGGTGATCTCAGCTTATCCAGAAGGTAAGCAGATCCTGCTCCATATGTGGCACATGTTGTGTTGCTCATATGCATAAAACCCTGGTGATAAGTCTAATTTGGTAGGTCACAATTGGGGAAAATGATGAAATTGTGGTATCACCATGATCATTGAAACAGATATTTCATAATGGTCAATCAACTTGTGATGCAAGCTTTCAACTCCATATGACCATTGTGAGTAACTTATAATTGCGACTATAACTTTTATGTAAAAGATATCAAACTCCTATGCATCAAAATTATTTTCTTTCTGAACTTGTATTTTTTTTCTCATTTTGACAAACTTTTCAAAATTAGTTATCTTTCAATGCATTACACCAAAATCAGAACAATGTCACCAAAACAAAAACTTCATTTCATTTTATCAAAATCAGAACAATTATCAACATTAAATTGGGGCAAATAGAAATTTCCTTTAATACAGTACTTTTTTTCAATATGCGTCAGTGATTCAATTATGATATGGGACAAGAGAAAATTGAATAAAACAATCCAGAACAAAATTGAAAAGATACAGCTTAAAGACATTGTGACTTTGTTGAGATAAAGGAATTAAAAGTCTACAACATCAGTTCTATAATTGACACTATAAAAGGATTCCTTTGTAGGAAAATTACATTTAATGACTGGCCTTGGAGCCATGTAAGATTATGTCACAATTATTGAAATGCTCATATTCTTGGAAGGAATCAAATTACATATACATATTTTAAACATCACTTTTTAAGACTAGGTAGGGATATAGAATAAGAACTGCTCCAGTTTTTTTTTCCATTTGATATATTATCTGCAATAAGAGAAATTATAATGCATCACACCAATTCAGTGTGGGCTTTATAAAGGTTTATGAGAGAAATTAAGCATCACATATTCATTCCATTTCACTTCTTAAGACTTTATTCCTTAATAACTAAGTTCATTGAAACTTTTATTATATTCTTTCAAAAATACAAAGATTTTTTGTCTGTAGAATTCTATAAGGAACCTGACATTAGATACTATAATGATATCTAAGATAATAACAAAAAACTGCAAAATCTCAATAAAATTACTAACTCAGAGGCAGCAACCCAACAATGGGTTGCCAGATTCATCTAAAAATTTCAGGGCAGATAAATTTAAATCTGATGAACTTTATGCCACCTCAGATTTGCTCTAAATGCTTTAGTTTCAGAGATATAAACCAAAAACTGCATTTTACCTCTATGTTCTGTTTCTAGGCATGTCTGCCATGTTGGTTGGAAAGCAGGGTCATTGGACACATTTTTAAAACAAGATACCTGAATGATAATTATGGCCAAGTTTGGTTAAATTTGTCTCAGTAGTTTCAGAGATGGAAGATTTTTGTAAGACAAAAAATTACATAAAATTGTTAAAAATTTACTATAAAGGGCAATAACTCCTTACAGGGTTGACTGACATTTTGGTCAGGTTGACTTATTTGCAGATCTTACTTTGCTGAACATTATTGCTGTTAATAGTTTACCTCTATCTATAATAATATTCAATACAATAACCAAAAACTGCAAAATTTTCTCAAAACTAACAATTCAGGGGCAGCAACCCAACAATAGGTTGTCAGATTCTTCTAAAATTTAACAGCATATAGATCTTGACTTGATGAACATTTTTACCCCATATCAGATTTGTTCTAAATGCTTTAGTTTCAGAGATATATTAAAGCCAAACACTGCATTTTACTCCTATGTTTTAATTTTAGCCATGTTGGCCATGTTGGTTAGCAGTCAGGGTCATCAGAAACATTTTTGAAATTAGATACCATAGTGGTGATTGTGGCCAAGTTGGGTTAATTTGGCCCAGTAGTTTCAGAGGAGAAGATTTTTGTTAAAGTTAACAGGAGATGACAGAAGACGGATGCTGAGTGAAGAGAAAAGCTCACTTGACCTTTCAGGTCAGGTGAGCTAAACAAGAGTCTAAAACTGATTATTTAAATGAATTTTTCCAAGTCCAAGGACCATAACTCTGCACAAAATCATCAGACTAGAACATAATTCCTACTTGGTTAATTTAAAACAAATAGGAGCAGTGTTCCAACATCCCCCAGTTTGCACATATTTTATCTGGTCTAACCAAGGGCAATTGATAATTATTTGCTTTAAATTATCTTACAAGAGAGAGCCATTTCCAGTAAATTCAATATTTCCAGGTAAACTCATTAAAAAAAAAATTATATCAGCATTGTTTTTTTCGAAATTGTCTGAGACATTGCTATTTTAATATACCTTTGAAATAAATCTGATAAAAATCTGTCAAATATTGTACATGTGAGAGCATTCACAAATCTCCATATAATTTATATTTCTAAGGGGCATAACTCTATAAAAACTTGTTGATTAACACCAATTTTTGAACTCATTAGAGACATTACTGATATAAACCTAAAATATAAGAATCATAAAATCCTTGCAAGAATTGTACACATTATAAGAGTGATAACAATGCAATTTTTCCATATAACTAATGTTTCTAAGGGGCAAAACTCTTTTAAAAATAGTGAGTGGCACTGATTTTCAAACTCATCCGAGCAATGATGATATAAAACTAAAATATAAGTCTGATAAAAATGTAGCAAGAATTCCTGAAGGATAGACTTTTTATGACAAGGAACAAAAATACTGTTTCCTTCAATCTCGAAAAGTGGCAGAGCATTATTTGAAAATTATAAAAAAAACTACTTAGAAACACATTTACCTTGATAAAAAGCACCGTAACCAAAGTATGTTTGATTTTATGATTTTTTTTTAAAAGAACTTTTCTCTGACTACCACATATTTTAAATCAAAAATATGACAATACGATGTGAACTGTAGGAACCCTGATTATATAGTCAGCACTAAAGACCATGACACGAAAAATGTGAAATCCTGTTTGTCTTAAGCAAATAAAATCTTATTAATCCAAAAAGAAACAGTGTTTTACATTCATAAAATTATTTTGATAATAAAAACTAAAGAATAGACCTTGAACTCAAACTCTTGTGATTCTTTTGAATTAAAAAATATATCTATTCTAGAACTAATAAAAGTTGTCTTTAATTCTATAGGATTACAATGTTACACCGGATATTACTTATTTTTCCAAAGAGTTAACTAAGATTTACAATTTTTCTTTCATTTTCTACTGCCATCAATAATTCGACTTAACAATAATCTTCGAAGAAATAAAAAAAAATCCAGTCAATTAGTTGTCACAGCTAACTATCTTATAACAATATCCGATTGAAGAACTCAATAATCGTAGAATCCTCATAACAGAAAAGACGTTCAGAACTATCATGTTTTACTACAACAATGTGAATGAAAATCATTAAGAAAATGATATATCTAAACAAAGACGACACCATCAATGAAAACCAAAGCCTTAAAGTAGCTATTCATTGTACATTTTGTGTAGCAAGTTCAGTCTTCTATTAAGATTGTAACATATGTAGACGTAACTCAGAAAAACTCAAGGTTAAGTCACAAAAGATCATATTTATCACTGGTCAATTGTCATTTAAACAGCAAGAGTTTTAAATTTTATATGTTAATATCATATGGTGTACTTCTGTCTAGAAAGAATTGTATTGAATTTATTCCCAAATCTTACTTTCTCCTTTTAACTGTTTCACTATCGTCGTTTGTAGTGGTGTAGCCTAATTCAATGATTTTACGAAAATTTTTAGAAACAAAAATGTTTGCTTTTTTTTGTGTTTATCAAGGGCATGACATCCTAAAATGAGGGATCTCTGTTTAGGGTCCTTTATCATGTTTTCTTATTTCAAATGATATGGTAAAGACTACTATCCAGAAGCTAATGGCATGTTTTGCATGTGTACTTACAAGAGTAAACCTTTAAGCTTGCTTCGTCTATTGGCCTAGACATAAAAACTACGTTTTAATTGAAATATAGATTCTACTTCCATGCTTCCATTATAAAGATCTGACAATGGTCCATGCTTCTTTTTGTTCTGTAATTTATTATGTCAACAATTAATGACATTTAATCTGTCTCTAATTTAATTTAGAAAGTTTTCATGATTACCAGTAAAATAAATCCTGAAAATACCAAAAGGATCTTCACTTCTGAAAATACCTAACAAATCTACACTTCCAAAAATACCAAAAGGACCTTCACATCTGAAAATACCAAAAGGGCATTCACTTCCAAAAATCCAATATGGGTCTCTACTATAGAAGGTAAAACAGAACAGTGTCAGATCTCCATACAGGAAGTGCACACACTGGATCTCTAATGAGTTATCCTTACAACATAAGTGGACTTAGCATCCTCCCTTTGTGATTTGTCCTCTACCATGTAAGCTGAAGGCTGTTTCTGGGAGTCAGATGTATCTACTGATGCTTCTCTACAAAATAAATAAAATATTACTGACATTTTGTTTGAACAATATATTGCTGCAGCTAAGAGGAGAAATGAGGGTAAGAATACCCTTTGCTGTCAGGCTTTAAACGGTCATTTTTGGCTACCATTAGCACCAAATTGGTTAGAATTTTACCATGATTAGTCAAAATACCCTTACTGTGATTCGTCAGACACATTTCAAATAATCATCTTTACTGTTTAGGAAAAGATTTAAAGTGATACGTCAAAATCAGTCGTTTTTTTATCGTCTAAAAGAAAGTGAACATTTTAACGTCATGCACCAAAAACCAATGTTAACATAATTTGGGATGAATTTTTATCATTATTCTTCATGATGGTACCCCTATTACCGCCCTCAGGAATTGATGACTACAGATGACATACATCACCCCTGTTTTTATGAAAGTGTGTTGACCAATTGAAGAAGGCCTATAATTGGATGGATTAGAAGTCAGTTTCCTTCAAGGCCCCTATAGGGCACTACTTCTATCTAATTTAATGGCCACCTAGATGATATACTTCGTGACACAAACATAGCAATAAAGCAGCCTCAACATGCAATATCTATTCCATTACTTAGATCTCTACTTCCTGAAAGTGGGGGGAAATTTATAAGGATGAAATAAAACATAATAAATCTGTAAATATCTTCAGGTTTTTAAAAGCCAATCAAAGTTAAGAATATAATTTCAGATCAAGAATGAAATTTATACAGAATTTTCAGATTGCTAAAAACAAATTTGCTCGAATTAATCTATAAAACTAGCAAAACATTTTTCACCAAAACATTTATTGATTGACAAATTTAACCCCTATAAGGCAGGAAGTTGCCTAAAATTTATTAATAATGCACTTGCACTTTTGAAACCAATATAGAAAATAGATATTATTAAACATTTAAATTCAAATTTTATTTTATTCTGATGATTTCAAAGAACTGTCTCTTTATTTCCTCTGTGAAATTTAAACCAGTAATTTGTACCAAGTAATCTAATCCTAAGAGAAATGGTTGTTTTGATAGAAATGAAAACACTCTGCATGACAAAATATTAATCTTGATCAAGTCATTACTAGGGAATAGTCAGCACCAGCCCTAAGCCATTGTAATAAAATAACACCATTAGAAAGTAGAAACTATTCAATTAACGTAGAAATTGACTGAATTGCCTTTCTACTCAACAGTATTTATAATTATCTTTTACAAACCATTCAGCAACACTCAACCAGATGTTATCACAGAAATGCAGAGAAAAAGCAAATCTACAAGTCACTTCCTTGGTTAATATACTCATACTGATAGCCAGTTGGTTTTGACTTTGCCAAGAAGTGTTAAATAGGCTAAATATAGGTAAGAAAAAATACAGGGTAAATTATATCAGATATGCAGATATGAAACAAGACCAAACCAATTCACCCCTGCCCCCACCTGCAGCCTAATCAACAAAAGTCAGTCATATTAGAATGATACTAGACTCAAACTGATAAAACATTATAAAATACCATTGAGCCAAAAATAATCTACATATCTAAAGGTATTACAAACAATTCTGTGTATTAATGCTATTCGTGATACCTGCTTATGAAAACCTTTATTTCTGTTCATTTTATTATGCTATGGTGCTGTTTAGAAAACCTGATAATGTTATCTATGTTCTGAAATCTACAGAACTTTCTTATTGCATTCAAAGTCAACAAACTGATAATGTTCATTAAGTTGTGTTTACAAACAGATGATGTTCCTAAAGTAATGGCAACAAGGTGACAGTTCTTAAAGTAATGATACTTACAAGACACTGTTCATACAATTATAGCAATAAACTATCAGTGTACCTAATGTTGTGGCAACACTTAACTGACACTGTGTCTTTAAGTCAGAGCATTTATCTGACACTGTGTCTTTAAGTCAGAGCATTTATATGACACTGTGTCTTTAAGTTATAGCATTTATCTTACAGTGTTATAACATATAGAAATAAACTGACACAGTGTCTTAAAGTGATGGCATTAAACTAACACTGTATTATAAAGTTATGGCATTAAACTGACACTGTTATAAAGTATGACTATAAACTGACAATGTATTATAAAGTTATGGCATTAAACTGATACTGTTATAAAGTAATGGCAATAAACTGATACTGTTATAAATATATGGCATTACACTGGCACTGTGTCATAAAGTTATGGCAATAAACTGACACAGTATTATAAAGTTATGGCATTAAACTGATACTGTAATAAAGTTATGGCAATAAACTGACACTGTTATAAAGTTATGACAATAAACTGATACTGTTATAAAGTTATGGCATTACACTGACAATGTGTCATAAAGTTATGGCAAATAAGTTGACACTGTGTCATAAAGTTATGACAATAAACTGACACTGTTATAAAGTTATGGCATTAAATTGACACTGTTATAAATATATAGCATTACACTGACACTGTGTCATAAAGTTATGACAATAAACTCACAGTTATAAAGTTATGGCATTAAATTGACACTGTTATAAATATATGGCATTACACTGACACTGTGTCCTAAAGTTATGACAATAAACTCACACTGTTATAAAGTTATGGCATTACATTGACACTGTCATAAATATATGGCATTACACTGACACTGTGTCATAAAGTTATGACAATAAACTGACATTGTGTTATAAAGTTATGGCATCAAACTGACAGTTATAAAGTAATGACATTAAACTGACACTGTTATAAAGTTATGGCATTAAACTGAAACTGTTATAAAGTTATGGCATTAAATTGATACTGTTGTTTTTTTTCTTGTTTTTTTTTTAAGTTTAGGGATAATGAAATACATTAACTGTATATGACAAGGAAGACACCTATGTTATTTTTAACATGATAAGGAGGAGAAACAAGTTATCTGAAGATAATAAGGAAGAGACACAACATACCTGTACATGGCAAAGATAATCAAGTTATCTGTACATGACAAGGGAGATAACCATGGTACATGACAAGGAAAGTATCGAGTTTCCTGTATATGAAAAGGAAGATAAGAAAGTAATTTGTACAAGTCACCTGTACATGACAAGGATGAGAACCAAGTTACCTGTATATGACAATGGAGATAACCAAGTATTCTGTACAGGACAAGGGAGATAACCAAGTATTCTGTACAGGACAAGGGAGATAACAAAGTTATGTGTACATGACAAGGAATAGAACCAAGTTACCTGTACATGACAAGGAATAGAACCAAGTTACCTGTATATGACAAGGGAGATAACCAAGTCACCTGTACATGAAAAGGAATAGAACCAAGTTACCTGTACATGACAAGGGAGATAACCAAGTATTCTGTACAGGACAAGGGAGATAACAAAGTTATGTGTACATGACAAGGAAGACAACCAAGTCACCTGTACATGACAAGGAATAGAACCATGACAAGGTAGACAACCAAGTTATCTGTACATGACAAGGGAGATAACCAAGTATTCTGTACAGGACAAGGGAGATAACAAAGTTATATGTACATGACAAGGAATAGAACCAAGTTACCTGTACATGACAAGGAATAGAACCAAGTTACCTGTACATGACAAGGTAGAGAACCAAGTTACCTGTACATGACAAAGTAAAGAACCAAGTTACCTGTACATGACAAGGTACAGAACAAAGTTACCTGTCCATGACAAGGTAGAGAACAAAGTTACCTGTCCATGACAAGGTAGAGAACAAAGTTACCTGTCCATGACAAGGAAAGTATCAAGTTACCTGAACATGACAAGGAAAGTATCAAGTTACCTGAACATGACAAGGAAGACAACCAAGTTATCTGTACATGACAAGGTAGATAACCAAGTTATCTGTACATGACAAGGGTGAGAGAACCAAGTTATCTGTACATGAACAGGTAGAGAACCAAGTTACCTGTACATGACAAGGGAAAACGAAAATACTTGTACATGACAAAGTAGAGAACCAAGTTACCTGTACATGACAAGGGAGATAACCAAGTATTCTGTACATGACAAGGTAGACAACCAAGTTATCTGTACATGACAAGGAGGATAACCAAGTTACATGAACCTTACAAGTTATCTGTCACCAAGTTACCTGTACATGACAAAGGAGGATAACCAAGCTACATGTACATGACAGGGTAGAAACCAAGGTATCTGTACATGATAAGGCAGAAAACCAAGTTATCTGTACATGACAAGGGATAGAACCAAGTTATCTGCATATGACAAGGAATAAACCAAGTTATCTGTACATGACAAGGAGAAGAACTAAGTTATCTGTACATGACAAGGAGGAGAACCAAGTTATCTGTATATGACAAGGAATAGAACCAAGTTATCTGTACATGACTAGGTAAAGAACCAAGTTACCTGTACATGACAAGGAATATAACCAAGTTACCTGTACAAGACAAGGTAAAGAACCAAGTTACCTGTACATGACAAGGAATAGAACCAAGTTATCTGTACATGACAAGGAAGACAACCAAGTTATCTGTACATGACAAGGGTGACAACTAAGTTAACTGTACTTGACAACGTAGAGAACCAAGTTACCTGTACATGACAAGGGGAGAACCAAGTTACCTGTACATGACAAGGAATAGAACCAAGTTATCTGTACATGACAAGGTAAAGAACCAAGTCACCTGTACATGACATGGAATAGAACCAAGTTATCTGTACATGACAAGGAAAAGAACCAAGTCACCTGTACATGACATGGAATAGAACCAAGTTATCTGTACATGACAAGGAAGACAACAAAGTTATCTGTACATGACAAGGGAGATAACCAAGTTATCTGTACATGACAAGGTAGATAACCAAGTATTCTGTACAGGACAAGGGTGACAACCAAGTTATCTGTACATGACAAGGGTGACAACCAAGTTATCTGTACATGACAAGGAATAGAACCAAGTTATCTGTCCATGACAAGGAAGACAACCAAGTTACCTGTACATGACAAGGGTGAGAACCAAGTTACCTGTACATGACAAGAAAAATACCAAGTTACCTGTACATGACAAGGAATACAACCAAGTTACCTGTACATGACAAGGGTGAGAACCAAGTTACCTGTACATGACAAGAAAAATACCAAGTTACCTGTACATGACAAGGAATATAATCAAGTTATCTATAAATGAAAACGGGAGATGACCAATTTATCTGTACATAATAAGTACTTACTAATCTGTATATTACAAGGAAGATAACCAAGTTATGTGTACATTACAAGGGAGATAACCCAGTTATGTGTAAATGACAAGGGAGATAACCCAGTTATGTGTACATTACAAGTCAGATAATCCAGTTACTTGCATATGACTTAGTAGAGAATAAATTACTTGCACAATACAAGGAAGGTATCGAGTTACCAGAACCCAGTAACCTGTACATGTGAAGTAAGACAATCAGTTTATCTAAAGCAGCATAAAACTCATATTAATTGGTCTCTATAATCACTAAATATCTCAAAAAACTATGTTTTGACAAGTTCCCTTTCCAATCAATGTTTTTTCTAAAATTTGAAATTTCAGACACATATTACCAAATTCTTTTTACTCACAAACATTTACTTAAATTAATAAATACCAACATAGAAAAGACTTCCATAAAAGGGTTATTTTTTAAAGTTATTTTTTACAATAACCTATTTGCAAAAATACTTTTTTAGAAACTGATAAACAAAATAATAAAATAACAAAATAAATGAAAGCTACATAACAGCACGGTAAAAAGTTCCTAGCCAATAGCTAACGAGAAGACCTGTGACGATTGCATTACTGATTTAATCCATACCAAATACTCAAAGTATTCTCTTTACAATTATTACCTTTCTTAATAACTACCATTTCGGATTAGTGAAACATACAGTTGATTGTCTTACAATTTTTTTTATTGGTTTTGATTAAAAATAAAATCTTTCTTCTGAGAAAATGTAATACTGAGTAAATGGATAAAACAGAACAGTTGATTAAACATCATATTGGTTAAAAAGAAAATAAATGGATATACAGAAATACTTATCTGACTAAATAAAGGATAAAAACATCAAATTGTAAGTACCTTGTTCATTTATTTTTCAGTTCTTTGCTTTATTAAGGTATATGTATATTTACAGCTATGCATGGTTATAGTTTTTACAGTTATATCTATATTTTCTTTCATTGTTTTACAGTTGTCTAAAACTTGATACATTTTTAATAAGCAGAGTTAATGCAATTTCCTATATGATTACTGCAAATGTGGCAAAGTATAAAAATAGGGTATTCTCAATGTCCCATTAAGATTGTTACTAATTTTATTAATGATTATGTTATAATGATGGAAAAAAGTCATACTGCTAAATATCTAAATAGAAATTAAGATAATTCTTTGTACATAGTTACTCAAAGAACTAATCATAAAAGAAAAGTTAATTTGTTTTAAAATTAAACATATCAAATCTAAAATATTTGATTTGTCAAAACAGTTGGCTATTTTCTAATTAATTACGATTGGCCAGATACATCAAACTTTTCCAAACGTTGGAAAGTAATTTTCTAGGAATTTAATTCAACAATCTGAAACATTGCTTTCAGGCAATAATTAAATTTTCTCTAAAATAAGTACAGAAAAGCATATTCTTTTAAATGTATTTATTTGAAGATGCAGAATAATTTGACTTATACAAATTACTAGAAAAATATTACTATAAATCTATTTTCCCTAACATATAATATAAGTTAATCTAAAAAACTACAAAAAATAATAAATTTTTGTGTAGTTTTTTTCTAAGCCACATACAACTGCAATTTTCCCATTTAATACCTGATACACATTAAGTTAGCAAATCAAAGTTTAAAACAATGTATCAAAACGTTTTTTAAACAAGTATTGGTTCAATCTCTTACTTCTTTGAGTAGGTATATCTTTTCGGTACAGTTAAGAAAAAAGTATAAATGAAAAGATTCCAGTTTAGCATTTTTTTCCTTACAATTTGAAATTTTGAACAATAACATTTAAAACCAAGACAAAAATTTTGGTGAATCTCTGAAGGATGAAATTTGCTATGGCGTTGTCAGTTTGTTTTTACTCATGAGTTTGAATGTCATTCTGGAATCTTTTGTCTCTTTTTTATAGACTTACAATGCATTTTTATTTCTAAATTAAGTTCCATAAAACAGTGACATCATATGACATGCAAACTGTATCTTTTACATTTTGTTTAAAACCTTCATGAGATTCAAATAAAGTTCATAATTAGTTATCTTTCCTAACAATAACAATTTAAGAAAGAGATTACTAAAAAGAAATTCAAACAAAATACTAAGCAACATGAACCCAACCAAAAACTGGGGGGGATCTCAAGAAATTTGGAAGGGTAAGCTGATCCTGCTCCACATGTGTAACATTTAAATGGAGCAGGATCCTTTCCCCCAGCCATAACAGCTGAAATAACCTGCATATATTCAATGGAGTCTATGTTTCTCAAACTGTTATATGTATGTATTGTTGTGGTTATAATCTTTTAACAATTTTCCTACTGGTATTTCTTTTCATGTTTTTTTTTATTACCACATGGTATCTTGTCTTCTTTTTCAAAATAAAAAAAAAATCAGTTTAAAATGAAAAGTTAAATGTTTATTTCCATCATTCGATCCACTTGATTATCAAGTTATAAATTTTCTTACTTTATATAATTAAGTCTGTGTAAAATGCAATCATCTATATAATGATTATGTTCCTGAGTATATGTTCAACATAGAATCCAACAAATATAACCCATTATAAGGCTAATATATTGTGAAACATTGACAATTGCAGTTAGATTGCTTTCCGACGATAAAACTCTGTATGTTTTTTTCCTTGTGTAAGCCTACGATAACATATAAAAGGTGGTGACATAAGACTTCAACGTCAAGTATTTAACGGACTTTTCTACATTAAAGATATATGGTAAAAAAATCAAATGGACAAATGATAGGATTTTCTCCAAGCAATTATGTAATCAATAAAATAATGCAACAGATTTACAACAGGTTTTAATATGTAATTGATGTTTTATCACTTCACTAGTCTTAACATAGGGAGGATTTTAACCAAATAAGTATGTAAATTATTTAAATATGTTTTTAACAATGCTATACTGAGAGTTAGGCAGGTTCATAAAACTACACTAGTAATCCATAAAGTAGAGAAAAAAATTATATCTAGTTTTAAAGAATTGTCAATTCCTGAACGCATTAAATGCAATAAATGAATAAATATTATTTATAATTTATAATTTATTGTACTTCATTCAGCTTGATAATACTTTATTAATCAGAAGTATGCTTAGTAATATTCTATTGAGCTTGTTATTATATATAATTACTTTATAAAGCCTGATTGTGCTTAATTGAGCCTATTTGTGCTTTTTTGAGACTGTTTGTTCTTTGTCGATCCTGCTTGTTCTTTTATTGAACCTGTTTATACCTTATTGAGCCTCTTTATCTTTTATTGAGCCTGTTTTTACTTTATTGAGCTGGTTTATGCCTTATTGAACTGGTTTATAGTTATTGAGCTGGTTTATACTTTATTGAGCCTCCTTAAACTTTGTTGAGCTGGGTTATACTTGATTTATCTGGTTTATACTTTATTGAGCCTATTTATACTTTATTGAGCCTATTTATACTGTATTGAGCATATTTATACCTTATTGAGCCTATTTATACTTTATTGAGCTGGTTTATACTTTATTGAGCTGGTTTATACTTTATTGAGCTGGTTTATACTTTATTAAGCCTGTTTGCACTTAAGTGAGGATGTTTGTACTTAACTGAACCTACTTGTACTTTTATTGAGTCTGTTTATCTTTCATTGAGCCTGTTTATACTTTATTTAGCTGGCTACTACTTTACAGAACTGGTTTATACTTTATCGAGCCTTTTATACTTTACTGAGCTTGTTTGTACTTTATGGAGTCTGTCTATACTTTTTTGAGCTTGTTTATATTTTATTGTGAGCCTGTTGGTACATCTAATCTGTTTAACCTTTATTGAACCTGTTTGTACTTTATTGAGCCTATCTGTACTTAATTAATGCTGTTTTAATTCTTTTGAGCTTGTTGGTTCTTTATCGAGCCTGATTGTTCTTTAATGAGCCTGTTTGTACATCTACAGTAGTCCATTTAAACTTTATTGAGCCTGATAATTTTACACAGGTTAATAAGCTAGATTTTACTAAATTGAGCTTGTTTAATGTACTATATTGAGTTTTTTCCATAACACAGAATCTCGAAAAACTCATGGACCTGTTTTGTGTTCTCTCATTTTAAATTACATTGGCCCTCATGGCCCCCTCTTTGTAAATGTGCATTAGATTAGAATTTTCATAGCATTTTGAATTACCTCATCTTAACAAAATTGCTGAATTTTCTATTTGCACTTCATATTTTAGTTTTCTATATAGAACAGTTTCAGAGTTTACGAAATATCACAGAAAGACTTTTTACAACAATGTAACCTGCCTTAATCAACACCTGAGTATTCCAACATCTTGCTTTATCAGACATATTTTTTTGGACCCAAACTATTCCTATCTTTGCAAAAAAAACCTGAGTATTCTGACATCCTGCTTAATCCGACATTTTTTCTGGTCCCTCAGTGTGACGATAACAGAGGTTACACTGTATATGGAAGAGCTGGAGTATATGTACTTTGTACTCAATGACCTTTCTTTTCCCTTCAGGAAGTTTCTCTTAAAGTAAACAAATTATTCCTTTACCAATTCTCGAACCTAAGAAAAAGTTGCTTCAGGAATATATATTTTCTATAAAAACAACAATGTCATGAAGTTCATTGCATACCAGTTTTAAGTTAAAAAAAACTGTGACAATTAGTTCATAAGGATAAAAGAAGAGTAAAGATGAGAAGACATATAACATCCATGAGTTATTTATCATGTTCATATCTATCACAGATTTCTATAAATCTTACAACATCACAAAAATTACAGACTTCAAAAATTATATGGTCTTTAACAGATTATATCATTCTTTTAATTAGTTTTGTTTGAAGTTGTAGATAATCCATGTTACATTGATCCATCTCAGTACCACATTCACCTTCTAAGAGGAAGTAAAGCTGTTGGAAATGCAACGAATCAAACATTATATATTATTTTATGTCTCTACTAGACAAAAAGAAATGGTCTTAACAACTAGATAAAATTGATAGGACATCAAATTTAATCATAAAAACCAATAAAGTTTTTTTTTTTAATTTTCTGTAATAATGGAATTGGAGATTATTGACATTGAGTATGTTGACAACTGCTGAATCTGAATGAGTCACCAAGTCTCTGTCTTAAAATCTTCTGATGTTGACATTATTAGAAAGATTTTCACACTACTTAAAACACATCTAGATGATAAATCATTACTTTTTTCTCCTTATATTTTATTAAAATAGTAAAAGTTAAGATTTATTTTGAATAATCAAATTTAGAATTTTCCATTTTTGCAAACCTAATTTTGAATTCAATGGATTGGTCTAAGTTAAAAGTTGTTTTTTTCAAGTTCAGTTAAACTACGTCACCTACTCTATACAAAATTAAAAATCACTTCAGTTCTCAGTCAAAGAGTTTGAGGTCCATGGATACAGATACAAATTCAATTTCAAGAATTCTATTATCCTTGATAATGAAGATTGTATATTTTACACATAGCTTAAGGTACTTCACATAACCTAAACCATTTGTCTTCCCCTAGTCTGTTTAGGTTCATTGTAAGGGCTGACAAATTCTATTATAGTTTACAAAACAAGCTCATTGTATTTTATCTATTCAAGGCCACAAAGAATTAGTTCTCTTATATTATTCTAAATTTATCTAATTGGCCACCTAAAGTTGAGATCCTATCATGTATAACAATGTCAACTCTATAAGAACCTCTTCTGCACCCCAAAAAATTATAATCCCTTATAAACTAACCCTAAAACTTATGTTGATATGCATGGTAGCTGCACCTAGAGTTGAACTCCTATCATGTTTATTAATTACATGTATCAATGTCTCCTCTATACAAGTGTCTTCTGTCACCCCCATCCCTCCTCCCTGTCCCATAATTGACAAGGCCTCTTATTACAAAACTTACAAAACCCTTAAACTTATCTGATTGCATGGTCACCTAGAGTTGAACTCCTATCATTTATATCAGTCACTGTATTTATCAACATGCCTTTTGCCACCAAGTGTTGATACTATATAATTATCTTAATAACATTTTTCATCTGTCCATTGCCATAGGGAATTGAATCTGTTAGAATATTAATGTGGATTATCTTTTTGTTTAATGGCAATCATTCTCTTACAACATAAACATACTTTTTTCTACTTGTTTAAAGCCAATTTTGATTATCAATGGCCACACAAGTGGCCTTTCATCTATCCACACAAGTGGCCTTTCATCTATCTACAAAAGTATATGATTTACAGTACTACCTGACATAACGGCCAACAAGAGTTTACATTTTCTATTGCAGCATTAATATGGAACTTTTGACTTCCATTACCAATCTAAATACAACCATTCGGTTTTGCCATGTATTCTTATCTACCTGTATATGACAAAAAAATGATTACTTGCCATTTACTGTTTCTAGCAATAGGTAGTTGTCACCTATAAAAGTTTGGTTTTGCTTCCATTGCAAATGTGGCATTTGTTACCTGTAAAACCAACAGGAATTGATTTTTTTTGCTCAAATACATGTTAAATTGAGTATGGAAATGGGGAATGTGTCAAAGAGACTGTACAAACCAACCAAAGATTTGGTTTGATTGTTGGTGTTTTAACGCCACTTTTAAGCACCGCTTTTGGGCTATTTTGTGGCGGCCAGTTTTTATTGGTGGAGGAAGCCTGAGTGCACGGAGAAAACCTTCAATTGACAATCCTAGTCAATTAAGATTGGAGTTAAATGCACCCGAACGAGCGGGTTTGAACTCATAATCTCTGTGTTGACTGGCTAGTGATTACAGTAGTAACTACTTAGACCACTCAGAGGCCCACAAACCAACCAAAGAGTAACAATAACTTTTACTTAGCATGCATGTCTTAGGTCAAGTTTTCATGCAAATTAGATGTTAGCCACATGTATATGTTGTCACATGCTGTTTATGGGTTGGTTTACTTCCCTATAGATCCACTTATAGAAGAATATACAAGGTGCCATTTTTAATAAAATATTATCAATGAAAATGCATGTTCTATTCATTAACATTAAATATTTGTACCATAAATAGGAAGCTAAATGTAACCTTTCATCATGTTTATAAATTATTTCATTCACTCTACAAATCTAATACTATGTTTATGGATTTCTGATAAATTTTCTAATAAGACAAATCTGGTAAAATTTACACGAAAAATGCCATAGGAAAAATAACATGCAATTGTAGGCAAACCTTAAATATCTAAGATGGCATCACAAAATATGTAAATTAAATTTTTGATAAATGGAAACTTCAATTACAAAACAAATGGAAAAAAATCATTTAATCATAGTACATGAAGCATCAATATAGAAATGATAACAAAAACTGGAGTCAAACGTTGCAGAAATTATCATAATATTTTAAAAGAGCAATTGAATTGTAAACTGATAAATATTATTTGAAATATTAAATGGTTTGCATGACATAGTAATTACAAGACCTAACTTTTCTCTTTTAAGTAGGTTTTTTTATTTTAGACAATCCCATAAAACAAGCTGGTTAGATATAGTTGACTTATCATTTGTGACATGCAGGAAAAATTCATAATTCAATGTACCAGTATAGCAATTTACACAAGTATAAAAAGTTGAAGGACTTTTCAGAAAAAAAATGTGTTCAAGGCATTCTTGTCAAACAAAAAAGCATGGCAAACAACATTCAAAGATAGCTTCAATTGCAAAAACAAATTAAGCAAGACAGCTGAGACTTTTAGACAACATTAGACAACATTATAGTACATGTAGTAGCATTTTTTTACAGACTTTAGGGACATGTGTACCATTAGTTTCAAGTTGATTGGACTTCAACTTCATCAAAAACTACCTTGACCTAGACGGGGGATAGCTGGATGGACAGACAAAACAACAGAAACACGGACCGAAAAACATAATGCCCCTAGATGGGGCATAAAATAACTCAGAGTATCAGATCTAATTATTTCTGTAATGTCCATCTTTCACAGTTACAAATTACCAATAATTGTAAGTAATATTACAAAAGAGCCATCCAGCTCTCATTAATGTCCACATTCTATAACGTTTAAGGCCAATATAATTATATGTGTAACATGACTTTTTATCATCAATATCCATTTTTTTTAATAGAAAAAGACTTTCCATAAACGTTTATAGTTGAAATTGGCCACAAACAAGCTCTGATAAAAAATAAATAATTTTTGCGGCTAACAAGTTCACACAAAGGTCAAACTAGAGTTTGTGGATATTTTCAATATTTGGGCAGCTGCAGATGAAAATAATCTTACGCTATTGGGTGAATATGTATATTGCTTAAGATAAAAGTTCTAGCGTACGCTTTCATAAGTTAAATCTATTATCCGGATTTCCCCAATTTGGTGAATTTTTTTTGGTTTAACTATACACTTGTATTACAATTTCTATTTAAATTTTTCGTTTCAAAACTGTATACTAATACTTTTGGTTTTAATGCTTAACAAATGTATATGATACATATAACAAGAATGTGTCCATAGTACACAGATGCCCCACTCCCACTATCATTTTCTATGCTCAGTGGATCGTAAAATTGGGATCAAAACTCTAGTTTGGCTTTAAAATCAGAAAGATCATATCATAGGGAACATGCATTTTAATTCATTTATATTTTTTGGAGTTTAGTGTGACATCCATTTTCACTGAACTAGTACACATTTTTATTTAAAAGCCAGCTGAGGACAACCTTGATGTGCAGGATTTTCTTGCCGCATTGAAGACCCATTGGTGGCCTTCAGCTGTTGCCTTCTCAAATTTGTGCTAAGTTTCAGTTCATTAGACTTCAACTTCATCAAAAACTATCTTCACCAAAAACTTTAAAATGAAGCAGAACAGACAGATGGATGGACGAACAAGGATGGACAAATGATGAAACAACTGACACACAGACTGAAAAACATAATGCCCCTTAGTATTTGACATTTTAAACTTTACTAAAAATCTATATTCAATAGCACATTTTCCTTACACTACATTACCTAAATACCCCCAAAACAACAAAAGATAGCATATTAATTCACAAAGCTTTCATCTGATTACTATAAATAAAAAGTTGTGTCTTCCGTAACTTTTATTTCCATTCAATCATGTCTTAATTAAAACTGGGAACTTATCTTGAAAGCTGTGAGAAGAATGCATGATCCTTAATTCAATAAATGCAAAGACCCAAGGCCATCTTTTAGTTCTATCTGTAATCTGTTATTAACCAACTAGGTTCAAATACATGATGCCATTCAGATCTTTTTTTAACACTGGAAAGCAATTAAACCAAGAGCAACTTGAATAATAAAATCTCCAGTACATCCAACAAGATTTATCTCAATGATTAAATCATTTTTTTCTTATGGTTGTGGTCTATTTCTTGCATGAAGAAATATTTCTGATATCGACACTGCACAGAGTGTAAGTAAAAGTGATATGAAAAATGTGTTAATTTGATTGGCTTATCCAGCATCATGAAACAGTTATGCAATATTTCCATTGGCTTTTCATTAAGTCATTACATTGATGATTTTCAAAGTTCAAAAAGATGATAATTTTTTCTATGGCAGCGGAGATGTTTACAAATATTAGAAATAGGTTTAACAACTTGTGAGAATTGGATATTGCTTGATATCAACAATATTAATTTAATCTAAGTAGTAGATGCATAAACAAACATCCCAAAGTCCAATTCATTATTATATTAAAATGAGATATCTCAAGTTGATATCAATTTCATTGTTCAATTCTTTATATTGGAATTTACCTACTAATAGCAAAGATTATGTTTTGAAATGGAAAATTACATTAAAAAAAGAAATACAAGGTCCTTAACTATACAAATGGGATGCAATTTTGACAAGTGCGGTTCTATTTGGAAATTGTTTTTTGTCAAACTATATACAGTAATGTCAAAACGTCAGAAGGTAAAAAAAACATTATCTTCCCACACACAAAAAGTAATTTATAGACAAAACAACCTATACTTTTTATCAACCATCTCAATTTTTATTTCAATATCAAAATCTAGAATTTTCAAGCATATAATATTTTGTTATCACAATACAAGAAACCATATATTTTTCCCAAAATAGCCATTTTGATCTTGTCAAACTTGACAACATGTTCATTTCATCCTGTCCATAATTTCTAAAGACATTTTAATATCTTGGTTTCATATACAAAAAAGATGTTTAGAAAATTATTATTTATACTGATCACTGTTCCCAATCTGACTGGACTGATTAAAATCTAACAGCCACCAGACAAACAGATATTTTATGTGATGAAAGACTTTACTGTAACTGCATATAAACTGTGAAACCAGATGAAAATGAAGCTTTCAGTAAACATCAAGGTCAGAAAATCTATGCTTTAAAATGTATTATCAATGATGCAGCAGATTTTAAAATAGCTTCAAGTTCTTTAATGCCTTAATGTATTAAGGCGATTATGTACTAATTATACAGGAATGTTTCTACATATTTGGATATGGGTTAAATGGCACTATGTCCATAAACCACAATCAATGACATTATAGTTGACTATTTCCAGAACTATATACAAGTAACCTTTATCATACAATTCTGTGAAGCAGGTATTTTTCCAAAGAAAGATGTTTAACATCCAATTTGAAAACATTTTGTGAAAGAAAATCACTACTGAAAATCTGAAGCACCTGATATTGTCACATTTATGCATGAATAAAACCATTGCAATTATATCTGAATTAACAGTATAACTTTTACAGTATACTTATCATGTATATACATTAGCTAGATCCAAAGGAAAAACCTTGATGGTCTTGTGCTTGCCTCAAGCTGGTTCAAACCAAACACTTGAGAAAATTTGTAATTGCTGCTTATTTGCTAATCATCCAGCAAAAATGAGCAAAGGAGCAAAAGCAAATACTGGTTGACATGTTTTCCTGTGGAAAATGTATGTTTTCCAAGTATTCATATTAATTTAAAATAATTCTAAACCTAACATACCCTGGAAATAAGTACTGTGGTAAATTACAGTTTCAATTAATAAGGAATATTTAAGTATAATTTGGAAAGTCTATAAGGAATCTAGGGTCTAACTAAATTAAACACAAACTACAAGTTCTTTTAATTCCTTTATATCATGTGACAAATATCATTTAACTGATCATGTCACATGACTTGGAACTACATCATAGACATACCATTATATAGAAATTACCCCATTTACGTTTGTTTCCCCTCCTTACAATACATGTGGGATACAAACTGATAATCTAACTATTTAATTGAGTATAATTATCCTATTGTCTGGGGACCCTATGTACTTTAATGACATTTCATTCTACTGCACTTGGGGTTTTGTTTTTCTAAAAGGTTTTGAATTGTCTTTTAAAAGTACATGAAAGTCACACAAAGATTTCATGACTTGCTTGTCAACATTTAAATGTACTTTCAAATAAATAAGGTTATACTGTTGGTTTCAATAATATAATCATAAGGTTATACTGTTGGTTTCAATAATATCATCTGAATTTGGTCTCTCATCACTTTTATTTCAAAATGTGTCATACATCTGTCACATGTTGCATTTATGAAAATCTTTTATGAAGTGATGTAAAATCTAGAATAACATCATATAGCAGTTGCATTTGCTAAAATTATTAAATATAAAAGACAGATTCTGCCCATTTATTCCTAAATAAAGATTTGAAATTAATATCAGAGCAATCAGGAGTGAAATTTGTAACATAAGAAAAATGTGAATTATGTAATTGAACTGGATTTTAATTATAAGATGAGAATTGGATGATGATTGCAATTTGTAGTGGAAGAAGAGTGGAATTTATAGTGGAAAATGAGTGGAATTTGTAATTGAAGAAGAGTGGGATTTGTAGTTGAAGATTAGTGGAATTTGTAGTGGAAGATGGGGGGAATTAAAAGTGGAAAATGAGTAGACTTTGTAATGGAAGACGAGTGGAATTAAAAGTGAAAGATGAGTGGAATTAAGAGTGAAAGATGAGTGGAATCAAATGTGGAAAATGAGTGGAATTAAAAGTGAAATTTGTAGTTGAAAATGAGTGAAATTTACAGTGGAAGATGAGTGGAATTTGTAATGGCAGATGAATGGAATTTGTTGTGGAAGACGAGTTATTTTGATTTCAACATTTGCATAATCAAAATTACAAAAAGGCGAGACATATCTCTGTGATAACAGTTTATTAAATAAAAGATGGGTGAGATTTTAAGTGGAAGATGGGTAGAATTTTAAGATGCCTTATGGGAGTGGTGTGGATTTTAATACAAAAAAAAAAAAAAAAAAAAAAAAGATAAAAAGTGGATGAAGAGTGGGATCTGTAGTGGAAGATATATGAAATTTGTAATATGAGTAAGAGAGAGGTGTGGAATAATTTGTAACAGAAGGGGAATATAATTTATAAGATGAAAGGTGTGTGTTAAGTGTAAGTTTTGTAGTGGAGGATAAGTGGAATTTGAAATATGAGGAATGAAAAAGAGAGAATTGCTAATACATGTACCAAGGAGTGGGAAAAGTTGTCCTAGTAGTGGAATTTATCACAAGAAGAGTGGATTTTGTAAAACAAGAATGAGTGGAAAACAAGTAAAATTGTTATCTTAGGAGCAATTCATAAAGAAGTAAAATTTATTCCATGAACAGTGGAAAAGTAGAAAAATAAATTCTGACCTAATTTTATACCATGAATAATGGAAAAGGAAAAACAATAATTCTGACCTACTTCTATATTGTTGAATCTTATTACTCATTCAATGAAAAAGAAAAAATTTGTAACCATCCATTATAACTAAATAACTTGAAACAGATGCTATTTCAGATTGAATACTGAATAAATTTTACTTTAAAAAAAACCTAAGCAACATAAATCAATATATTTCTTGTAAGCTTTCATCAACTTTTAATATTTATTGAAACCTATGATAAGCTGGACATACCAACTTCAATTAATTCTAAAGCAGGAATAAGTATCAATGAAAACTTACATAAAAGCATGCAGATTGGGATAAATAAAACATTTTAGAAACTCAGAAACTACTGTGTATGTATACTCTTAATTATCTGATCTGTGTCAGACAAAACAAATATCATTACATTTGTTAACTAATTTCAGGTTGAAAAGTCTCTATGCAAAGTCTAACTGTTGGACTGATAAAAGAACACTACAAAAAAGATCAGTCTTTTTTTTTCAAATTTTCCAAAATCAGTCTTATATTTATATGTATTAGTGCACTTGCATAAGGTGGATTTCTATATGATGCAGATCATATATAACATAATGTATATATAATAAATGTAGATGTGGGGTGCATGTCAATATGACAGAAAGGCTCAGCTCATATATAACATAATGTATATACATGTATAATAAATGAAGATGTGGGGTGCATGTCAATATGACAGAAAGGCAAACAGTTTTAAAAAAAATATTTATCAGTTGAAAGAGCTAAAAAAACTTTTTAAAATTGCATCATTTTTATATTATTTGATTTTGCATCTTTTTTAGATAGTTTGAATATTATAAGCCTACATTTATTTATTCATCAGGTACTAAAATAAAGAATCATAACTTATTGAATTACCAGTAATGCCAATATATAATTGTTTATTTTTTTCAGAATTGACAGTATGGAGCAGAATATAACAAATCTGACAAGTAACCCAGTGGGCATATGTGATACTTCAGAATCTAAAACATTTCAATTCTATGCATGGGGAATTGTGGCGAATATTATCTCTGCTTATGGAATTATTGGTAACATCCTGTCCGTTATAGTGTTACGTCACAGGATCATGCAGAATTCGACATCTTATTATCTCATCTCGCTTGCTATTTATGATACAATCGTACTGTTGTCAATGTCCCTATTTTTAGCGATTCCTACGATTTATTTAGCGAAGGGAGATCTTGAGGATTACTACTATGCTTATATGTACATGCATCCGTTCTGTTATCCTGTTGCACTTTTTGCTCAAACTGGAACAATTTACACCACAATGGCGTTTACAATAGAAAGATACATTGCCGTCTGCAGACCTTTAGAAGCAGCAAATACTTGTACACTTTCCCGAACAAAAAGAGTGATTTGTCTGATTTTTGTTTCATCATTGGTTTACAATTTACCGCGATTCTTAGAATATGAAACTGTACAGTACATTGACTCCAGTAGTAATACCACTCTCCCAAACATAAAGCTTACACAAATTGGGACCAATGAAATTTTCCGCCAAGTGTATTTCATTTATCTAAATCTTTTTACAATGTTTCTGCTTCCGTTTACTTTTCTTGCAGTATTAAACATCCAATTAATTCGTGCAGTCAAAGTAGCTAGAAATGCAAGGATTAAGATGAGTACTTCTGCTTCTAAGGAAGCCAATTTAACGGTAATGTTAATTGCGGTCATCATAGTTTTCTTAGTCTGTCAATTACCATCAATAGCAGACAATATCCTCTGGACTATATTTGAAAAAGGACAATTGCACTGCTCAATACATTACATAAGATTTACAACCATGAGTAATCTTATGGTTGTGGTTAATTCTGCTATAAACTTCATCCTTTACTGTTTATTCGGTAAACGATTCCGTAAAGTATTCATTAAAATCTTCTGCAAATGGAAGAAGACCGAGCCACAATTCAAATATATTATGTATGATAGTGTGGTTATAAACACGGGCAGTCGGAGGGTACTGAACCCTACTAAGTTTTATGACACAGATAGTACATTTGTATGAAAGGAGAAAAACAACTTTACGATGTAAATTACCGTTAAATGAATATGACAAGTAATTGACTGGACAGGAAATACGGTAAAATTGAACACTTAACAATTATATGGACTTGTAACAAATAAAAAACATCATCATGGAACTTTACGCTTGCAATTGAGAGTAGATGACGCTATATAGATACCAATGTCGTCAATTTATTGTTTAATTATAATAAAAATTTGAAACCAGAGTTAATCATTATTTTTATATGTGTAAGATGTTTATTTTATTTTTGTCATATGGACTGAAACAACATGAAATGTATCAATTGAAAAAAAAATTAATAACAAAACAATTAGTAGACTCTATAAGCTAGATCAATGACATCTATTTCCTTTCTTAATAATCTTAAAAATGATGATGAATTTGATATCATTTTGTACAACTTGTTCTGTTAAGAGCCATCTAATCGGTAATTTGTCCAGGTTAATCATAGGTTTCTGTTGATGTTTCATGTAAAGTTCTTCAGGATAAATATTGCATTCATAATTCCACAGGACTATCTACGGTCATTATACTGCCCCTCTATTCTATTTCTTCCATAGCAGCTTCCTCTACTGGTAATTCTTCAATAGTAATTATAACACAGCTATAAATTCAGTTTCTTACTATCATTGTGGCATGTAGGATTAAAGGACATCCTAGAATTGGTTATATTCAGTATAACCATTATCATCCACTTAAATCTTTGCCTTTCGAAGTTTCAGTATTAAGACTACATACCAAAAAGACAGAGAAAAAAATTCTACTTATTTAACGAATTTAACGGTATACCAAAATTTAATGTCAGCTAAACCACACAGCAGAAAAGTTTTATTGTTCTATTAATTTTTCATATTTTTATTGTTTTTTTAATAACAAAAGTTCCAATATTGAAATTTTGACATTCAATTCTGTCAAATCTCTGTATGTTGGAAAACTTTGCAATCAAAGTGCTAGCATGTCACTTATAATATGAATGGTTGATTAAACATTTGTATAAAAAGTCATCTTACCTGATGACTCTTCGGATAATGTCTTTAGATTTTACATGCTGTTATAAACAAATCTATACTGAGCAAAAACAGAGATAGGATTTAAATCTTATTAACCATCAATAAATATTAAAATTAAATTCTTAAAGAGATGAAAAACACTATGAAATAACCACTGATCTTTTTTAACTTGGCACATGAGAAAGCACATTTTAAAAGACTTGATCAACCCTAAAAATCCATTAATAACCCCAATCCTCTTCATAGCAAAATTCTTGATTCCAGACTTTGCTAAGCTTTCATTTACAGGACAGTGGTAACGTAATCTTCAGTCAGCATGTGACTTGTTAACAGAAATGTTTCCAATCTATGGTTTAAATATATCTTATTTCTAAACAAAATGGATTACACATAGTTAAGAAATATCCTCTTCAAATGCCTGTATAATGCCATTTCAAATTCATTTAGTAATTACTAGTTTAACACTACCCTATTCGTCTATTCTTGAACCTTGATTGACGGTTTTTTCACATTTCTCAATAGAAAGCTTAGACTTGTTTACTTCCTGATGTTGTTACTTGTGAGTTAGTCCTGGTGTACTTTGCAATGGAAATATATAGTATTGTCTTTAGTGTGCATGACGCACATGGCATAATTCTGGAATTACCCTCATTTAATACGCTCAAGACCAAAAGTTTTGGAAGACAAAATAATAACTCTGTAAACATTTAAAATCATTTAAAGACCTAAAAAAAAAAAATCCAACATAATTGATTGTAATGCTACTTATTTTATATTTTACAGAAAAAAAGTTTTCAGCTATATATCGATTTTGGAATGGTTTCACTATTAAAGTGAAATTGTGAATATACTGTCAAACCTGCTATCAAGGTCTACTCTATAAAGAGAAAAATGTTATAAGCTTACTCTCTTCTTGTCCCCCTACAGTAATATATTTTTACATTTTTAATTCAATTCAAAGGTCACCTCTCTAATGAGGTCAGTTTTTCCTGCTCTTGAAAATGACCTTTATACACCAGTTTCACTGTATAATTGTTTATAAAGCAGACAACAGAAACCACTTTCACCTGAGAATATAAAGGGTCCAACATTTGAACTAAGTGAGCTACAAAGAAGTAAAACAGTGAGCTATTGAATTTGAATTTGGTAAACATGATGAGCTATGAATCTGAAAAGGCACCACATGGTAAAGTATGCTTACATGAAATCTGATAACAAATTTTAGAAAGCTGTTATTAGTTGTTCAGAAGAACAATATGAAGAAAATTGTTGATATAATATATAACATGTCAACCTTCCAAAAAAAGACTCATAAGTCATTAAAGCTACCAGGCTCATTATTTTGTACAACAGATGCAGGTTTAGTCTACAATAGACTCATCAGTGAAGCTCAAATCCAAAAGTTAAAAGGACAAATAAAGTATTTAAAGAGCATCATAAAAAGCCAAAAAAAAAATTAAATGGTCCCAAGTCTAGATCAGTTGTGAATAAATATAACAGTGACCAAAAGATGATAAACCATTTACACCTTACTCACAAAATGATAAACCATTGACACCTTATTCATATAATGATAAACCATTGACACCTTATTCATATAATGATAAACCATTGACACCTTATTCATAAAATGATAAACCATTGACACCTTATTCACAAAATGATAAACCATTGACACCTTATTTACAAAATGATAAACCATTGACACCTGATTCATAAAATGATAAACCATTGACACCTTATTCATATAATGATAAACCATTGACACCTTATTCATAAAATGATAAACCATTGACACCTTATTCATACAAGAGTGCACACGCTGAAATGTCTCGCCTTCTATACTAATCATTGTAATCAACTGTCACATAAACTTAACATTAACCAAGATAACTAAACAAAGACCAATGAACCTTGAAAAAGAGGTCCAGGTCAGATGAACCATGCCAGGCAGACAGGTACAGCTAACAATGCTTTTATACAACATATATAGTTGACATATTACTTATAGTTTAAGAAAAATAGACCAAAACACAAAAACTTAACACTGTGCAATGAACCGTGAAAATGTGGTCACGGTTAAATAAAACCTGCTCGACTGACATAAAGATCATAAAATATTTCCATACACCAAATATAGTTGACCTATGGCATATAGTATTAGATAAAAAGACCAAAACTCAAAAACTTAACTTTGACCACTGAACCATGAAAATGAGGTCAAGGTGACATGACATCTGCCCGCTAGACATGTACACTTAACAATCATTCCATACAACAAATATAGTAGACCTATTGCATATGGTATGAGAAAAACAGACCAAAACACAAAAATTTAACTATAACCACTGAACCATGAAAATGAGGTCATGGTCAGATGACACCTGCCAGTTGGACATGTACACCTTACAGTCCTTCCATACACCGAATATACTAGCCCTATTGCTTATAGTATCTGAGATATGGACTTGACCACCAAAACTTAACCTTGTTCACTGATCCATGAAATGAGGTCGAGGTCAAGTGAAAACTGTCTGACAGACACGAGGACCTTGCAAGGTACGCACATATCAAATATAGTTATCCTATTACTTATAATAAGAGAGAATTCAACATTACAAAAAATTTGAACTTTTTTTTCAAATGGTCACTGAACCATGAAAATGAGGTCAAGGACATTGGACATGTGACTGATGGAAACTTCGTAACATGAAGCATCTATATACAAAGTATGAAGCATCCAGGTCTTCCACCTTCTAAAATATAAAGCTTTTAAGAAGTGAGCTAACGCCGCCGCCGTAGCCGCCGCCGCCGCCGTAGCCGCCGCCGCCGCCGGATCACTATCCCTATGTCGAGCTTTCTGCAACAAAAGTTGCAGGCTCGACAAAAATGATAAACCATTGACACCTTATTCACAAAATGATAAACCATTGACACCTTATTCATAAAATGATAAACCATTGACACCTTATTCATATAATGATAAACCATTGACACCTGATTCACAAAATGATAAACCATTGACACCTTATTCATATAATGATAAACCATTGACACCTGATTCACAAAATGATAAACCATTGACACCTTATTCATAAAATGATAAACCATTGACACCTTATTCATATAATGATAAACCATTGACACCTGATTCACAAAATGATAAACCATTGACACCTGATTCACAAAATGATAAACCATTGACACCTTATTCACAAAATGATAAACCATTGAAACCTTATTCACAAAATGATGAACCATTGACTTCTTATTCACAAAATGATAAACCATTGAAACCTTATTCACAAAATGATAAACCATTGACACCTTATTCACAAAATGATCACAACATATGACACCAAAAGCATTAGGATTATGAAAATGTTATATTTCAATGAAACCATTTGCCTAACAAATTCTTTCATGTAAAGAAATTCAAATACTTCACATTATAGTAGTAACTGAAATATTTTTACATATACAGTAAGAGAATTCTTTTTTAAAATCAGAAGCCAATAGAACATATGTCTTCCCTCACTTCATTAAATTCCTGTCACAACCCTAATACCATGATCACAGCTGTCTTACAAGACTTAGACAAATTAATTCTACAAATATCAATTCTATTTCACACGTAATTATATTATTCATTATCAAAGGATGGTGTTTTTCTTCGTCTCAACAAGCATTTAATCAGGCCATTATTCAATTATACATTAGCTTAACAGTTTTCATGTTCTAAAGGTTAAACAAAAGAGAGGAATAAAATATTTATTTATTTTTAGTGCTAAATCAATGTAAAACAGTCAAAATAGTATGGTACTGTCAGATAAGAATACAATGCTGAATCAGGATTAAACTGTCAAAAAAGGGACATTTTCAGACAAGAATACAAACAATGTTGAATAATTGTAAAACAGACAAAATAATAGAACACCGTCAGTTAAGAATGTCAACAATGTTAAATCAGCTTTAAACAGTCAAATAGTAGGACGCTGAAAGACACAAGAATACAAAACAATGTTGAATCATTGTAAAACAGTCAAATAGTAGGAGGCTGAAAGACACAAGAATACAAAACAATGTTGAATCATTGTAAAACAGTCAAATAGTAGGAGGCTGAAAGACACAAGAATACAAAACAATGTTGAATCATTGTAAAGTAGTCAAATAGTAGGAGGCTGAAAGACACAAGAATACAAAACAATGTTGAATCATTGTAAAACAGTCAAATAGTAGGAGGCTGAAAGACACAAGAATACAAAACAATGTTGAATCAGGGTAAAGTAGTCAAATAGTAGGAGGCTGAAAGACACAAGAATACAAAACAATGTTGAATCATTGTAAAACAGTCAAATAGTAGGAGGCTGAAAGACACAAGAATACAAAACAATGTTGAATCATTGTAAAACAGTCAAAGTGTTAGGACACTGAAAGACAAAAATACAAAAAATGCTGAATCAGGATAAAACAGTCAAATAGTAGAACTCAGTCAGTCAAAAATGCCAGTAATGCTGAATGTCAGAATGATTGTAAAACAGTCAAAGTGTTAGGACACTGTAAGACAAAAATACAAACAATGCTGAATCAGGATAAAACAGTCAAATAGTAGAACTCAGTCAGTCAAAAATGCCAGTAATGCTGAATGTCAGAATGATTGTAAAACAGTCAATTAAGTATGACACTGCAAACATAATGAATGAGTGTAAAACAGTCAAAATAGGAGAACACTGTCAAATACAAATACAAAACAATGCTGAATTTAGATAAAACAGTCAAATAGTGGGATTCAGACAAGAACTGATGAATCAATGTTAAACAGTCAAATAGTAGGACCAAATTTTCCAAAAAATTTTGCTCCTGGCCTAAATTAAGAAATTTATCATGAAAAACTGTTGTAACATAAAAAACAATAAAATGTTATGAGAAGATCCCAGAATTCTACTTTGAAAATAGACATTCAGTATTTTTATTTTGGCTTCTACCTTTCTAGAAGTTTGACCACCCACTTATCAGTCTACTTCTATGCCTACTAACCATTACCAAACCCAAAAATACATCTTTTAAGTTTAATTGTTAAATTTATTCCCGATAATAAAACTTCAAATACATCATTACATAAAGTCTAGAAAGTTTACTGTTCTGGAAATGACAATTTTATATTCTTAAGAAGATATTGAAAAACGATTAAAATGAAGTCACTCAACTTGACGAGTAAAGAAATTTAAATGGTTTGCAAAACAGATATTTATTTCTTTAAAGAAACATTAAGACACCATTAAAATCTGGTGATTGACCTTGAGATAGTTGTGTTAATCCTTGAGATGTTGAGGATGATGAATTACATGTGAATGATATAAACAATTCAGGTCAGGATATTCAGACAAATCTAAGCAATAAAAGGCTAAAATTGGTTTCAATAAACGAATTATAAAATAAAGGGTTCAATACAGCAATCCTGAATTCAAATTGAAGAAAAAACAAACACATTCCCAGTCAATTTCACAGTCAAGTCAGAGACACAAATGTGTATTGAACGATAAATCTTAATTAAATTGCGCCCAAACTTTTCTATACCTTTTTTAAACATTACTATTTGCCCAATATCCTTTTTCATTCATATTCTTTGATCAAAAGCATACACCTTCATTATTCAGTTCACAAATGTATGTTAAGAAAGAGAAATTGAGCTCAATTTTTTATAATTGAATAAACTTACAAATAGGGTTTGTTCATAATGGATATAAATTATAAAATTCCGGTACAATACAGCAAAGCTAATTTTTTGTAATTCTTATTTTTTATCCATATAAACAGTGAAAAGTTTAGCCATTTATATTTTATAATAAGGTATGGCTGGTTTTTTATGTTACAACTGTACTTTGACTTCATTGAATGATTAACACATGTGATATTCATGATATTAGAGCAAGTAAAGTCCATCTATCATTGATTATCTTGCATGACCATTAATGGCAGAGATAGAGAGATATATAACTTGGAAAAGCAGTCAGTCTTGGAAAGTCTGCCTTAAATAGCAATAAGACATACTATCTATTTGTGCTTTAACATTTAAGAATTTGTTGTATTAGGAATGCATAGTTATCCCTTAATGAATGATTTTCTTGACTCTTCAGCTTTCAACTATTCATTTTACCCTGACTTAAGTTGGATTAAATTCCATTTCTAAAAATTGGAAATCATTTATTGATACATAAACAACTGTTAATTGTAAAGAAAATAGAAATGTTATAATAATAATAATTTAAGGTTAAATGAAATAAAATTGTGTTTTTAACAAAAAAATTGAAAGTGAATGAGACATTTGTCTCCCTTTTAAGACAACTACGCCAGTCTACGGGGAGGTATAGCTAAATGGAGAAATTAAGAAATTCATACTAGGTACAAGTGACCCAACCCAAATTCCATCTTGACAACTCCAGTGACAGCAGGGGGCATAAAAATGAACATGAAGATATGAGCTGAAGGTTCAAGGTCAATCATGTGTATCTTTTTAGTTAGTATCTCTTCCTCAATAAAGAATGTTTCTCAAGGAAATACCTGGCTTACCCTGCCTAATATCATAAGTCTACAAGTTTCAAGAGGTATAAAATTAGTCTGGAACCACAGACTAATTCCTAACTATGAAATAATTTCGAAGTTTGAGATATTCCATAGAAAATGTACAGACCTCATCACACAATTATTGGAAGCAGACTCTCTGACATTTGAAGATTTATTGAACCATAATTTTTTTTAACCTTCAATCAAATCAAATCCACATTTAAATTGCCTATGTTTTTAAAAACGTGCTTTAATTAGGAATTTCACACGTCCCATTATTCTCAATCAATCTTTAATCATACCAACACTCAACAAGTAATTATATTTAATCTTTAAGACACTAAATCAGAGAAAAAAAATCATCATCACTTCACAAAAAATCTAATTAGAAGAACTTAAGAGCATTCAGGCTTCATCTGGTTTGCTTTTATATAATAAAACGGTTTGAAAAACACTATTTATTAAAATAACAAGACCTAAGTTGATCATATGAGTGATTGACAAACTGATATATTTGAATTCTATTCTTTGACAAAAGGTATTTCAATTGAGTTAATTTAAAAAATTATACCAAAAAAGTAAACTTTACAATGTTCTTCTTCAAGCTACACTCTGTATAAGGTTTTTATAGTTTTTAATGATTATACATTCATTAATATATGTCTTGACTGTCTGCATAAATTTAAGAAAAAGACAATCTGATTGACATCAACATTGCTTATTAATTCAAAGTCCCTTGACGTCTTGACTGTCTGCATAAATTTAAGAAAAAGACAATCTGATGGACAGCACCATTGCTAATTAATTCAAAGTCCCTTGACCATGTACTAGGAGTCAGGTCCTTAAAATAGTCATTAAAACAGTTCTGAAGGTAAACAATACTTCATACCAAATATAATTAATCTATCACAAGAAGTTCCTATCATACTAACTTCTAGCAGAAAACTAAAGAAAAGGTGAAACCAACGATGAGTATATTGACTTTTACCTATGTCTGGCCTTCCATGACTGAAGTCACACAAGAGTTGAAAACCCCAAAATCATGGGACTACAAATGTAAATGCAAGCTTAAGTATCTTGATACACAAGAAAGCTCTCAAAGCATGCTTTGAAAAAATAGAAAAGAACAAACAGGATCTTTGCACCTGTTTTCTTGCAGATAATAACAAGAATGTGTCCTAAGTACACGGATGCCCCACTCGCACTATCAATTTCCATGTCCAATGGACCGTGAAATTGGATAAAAAATCTAAATTTGCAATAAATTTAGAAAGATCATACCATATGGAACATGTGTACTAAGTTTCAAGTTGTTTGGTCTTCAACTTCATCAAAAACTACCTTGACCAAAAACTTTAACCCGAAACTCTCACTTTCATTTTCTATGTTCAGTAGACCATGAAATTGGGGTCAAAAGTCTAATTTGGCATTAAAATTAGAAAGATCATATGATAAGCAACAAGTGTACTAAGTTTCAAGTTGATTGGACTTCAGCTTCATCAAAAACTACCTTGACCAAAAATTTTAACCTGAAACTCGCACTTTCATTTCTATGTTCAGTGGACCATGAAATTGGGGTCAAAAGTCTAATTTGGCTTAAAAATTAGAAAGAACATATCATAAGCAACAAGTGTACTAAGTTTCAAGTTGTTTGGTCTTCAACTTCATCAAAAACTACCTTGACCAAAAACTTTAACCCGAAACTCTCACTTTCATTTTCTATGTTCAGTAGACCATGAAATTGGGGTCAAAAGTCTAATTTGGCTTTAAAATTAGAAAGATCATATCATAAGCAACAAGTGTACTAAGTTTCAAGTCGATTGGACTTCAGCTTCATCAAAAACTACCTTGACCAAAAACTTTAACCTGAAACTCGCACTTTCATTTCTATGTTCAGTGGACCGTGAAATTGGGGTCAAAAGTCTAATTTGGCTTTAAAATTAGAAAGATCATATCATAAGCAACCAGTGTACTAAGTTTCAAGTTGATTGGACTTCAGCTTCATCAAAAACTACCTTGACCAAAAACTTTAACCTGAAGCGGGACGAATGAACGGACAAACGGACGAACAGACGAACGGAGGCACAGACCAGAAAACATAATGCCCCATCTACTATCGTAGGTGGGGCATAAAAAGGTTAATTAAAAGTATACTTTTAAGATTCTAAATTGCAAGAGTTTTAACGAACGGAGGCACAGACCAGAAAACATAATGCCCCATCTACTATCGTAGGTGGGGCATAAAAAGGTTAATTAAAAGTATACTTTTAAGATTCTAAATTGCAAGAGTTTTGTTTGGTACTAAGCAAAGTTGAAGTTACTACAATGAGATTGGATTAGAACCAGTTTAACTTGTAAACTATTCCAAAGTTTTAAAATGTTAACGTTTTTGAGTTGGAGGGGGAAATAGTCTTTAGAATATGACCTAATGACAAACTTGGCATGTAAACTATACAAAAGTTTCAAATTCAATAGACTAAGACTGACTTGGTGAGGCTAAATAATCTCAATTGCAGTGAGTTGTGCCTGTGCTAATACAACTGCAGACTAAATACCATTGACTTTCATTAGTTTTGTTCCTTAAACTGACTTACTCACAAAATTGTTGACATTGTTGAAACCTTTGCTGGAAACAGCACACCAAAGTCTCACCTCTGCGACTTTGTTGAGGCCTTACCAATAAAACCCATGAAAAACAACAGTTACAAAGCTTCAATGAACCAAGTTAAATAGTTAGTTTAATTAGTTTAAACATATTTATTTATAGTGGATTGGGAAACATTTAGTTTTGCAACTTATATTAATCCCTTTCCACTTTGCGGGTGTGAGTGCTGCCTTGTAGCGGCATCTACAAGGGTGTCTGTAACGTGCAAGAGATATGGCTCTCTCTTAACACGGGGTAGGCATTTATCGTCCCCTTCCAACGGACTATCATCGTTTCCTCAAGACCATACTCGCAAATAGTGTCAAGGGAGAGCTGAAAATTCAGTTCCTGAAATTTTCATCCCAGACGGGAATCGAACCAGGAACCTTTGTGTTAGTAGTGCGATGCACTAACCACTACAACACGGCTCTCGTAGTTAAATAGTTCCTGTTGGTTATTTTTTGACCACTTGTATCCAACAACTATGTCAATGGTTTAATATATCAACCACCATCAGACAATTCAAACAATTGACACTTATATTGATTTTTTTGAATGTTCTACTAAATAACTAACAGCTGACAACCAAGATGATTTTGTAGAAGAGTAATGATTATAAGACATTTTTTGCTGAGTATTTTGCTCTGAAATTAACATTCCTTCCTCATAGTTTCTGACAAGTTGAAGGCTGTCTAAATCAGAATATATAATTAAATTTGTCAAAATGTGAGACAATAGATATATAATGGACGACTGTTCCACTTATTATACTGAACATCAAATTATCTTGGTCTGTTATTAGCTATCTCTGTCCATCACAGTTAGGCAAATATTTAACATCCACAAAATTAGATCAAGGCCTTTTGTTTAAAGTACTCATGTACTTTTTCGTTATCACAGTCTCTTCCTCAATCTTTATATAGTTATGAGACTGGAGAAAACCAAATAGGACTTTGTGTGGTACATCAGTCAATTCCAATTCATCAGCAGTAATGGAGCTGAAAAATCTAACCAATCACTACTTCAGCCAATTAATTTATTAATATTCTCATTGTTCCCCTTATCTAGCTGATGAACTGCAGCTCTTAGGTTCTAATAATATCTTTAGACTATTTGTGGTCCAGCTCTTATGACCATATGATATTTTTTGACTATTTGCCGACCATATATCTTAGGTCCATATGACATTTTTTGACTATTTGCAGATCATCTATGGTCTGCAAATAGTCAAAAAATATTATCCATACCTAAGAGCTACGGTTTGGCAGTTACCCTTTTTTATGATGAAGCAGGTTTCTCTTTTTATTATATTCACACTGTATATTTATTTGATTTCATACCCTGAATCTTTCTTATAGACATCTTTATGACCTCTTGATGCAGCAGTACTTTTCCTATAGCTAGGTATCTTTGACTTTCGACTTTTACGACCCTTTCTTTCCTTGCTGTTTGACCTTGACCCTGTATCACTGTCATCTGTTTGTATGTCTACAGTTAAAAGAATCAATAGCATGCTTCATCGCTTAGTTTTTAAATACAAATTGAAACATAGAGAACAGAAATCTTTTTAATTTATTTTATTTCTTTTCAAATGAGAAGACAAATAAACTGATGAAATTCACAATGACATTTCTGTTGCTTTACCATCTATTTTTCTTAACTTTTTCAGGCAACTACAAAAATAAAAGTTTAGAAAAAAATTGCATTTGTGATTTGAATGTATTAGAAATTGTATGATAGATTATTACAAACAAACAAACAAAACAAAACAAAATTTGCAAATTTCCAGAGAAGAAAAAACATGCAAAAACTAAACCCTTGCAATGAGGGCTTAGCGCAAATACAGTATCCCAAAAAATTAGCTGGGTTACAGTATAATGAAACCAAAATAAATCTTATTAATCTACCTTTCAAGAACAATGGCCCATCAAATGAAATATATGCTTTTATAATCAAACTATAATTCAAATTTGCAGTATTTGAGGAATCTGTTTACATGTATTAAAACAAAGAGAAAGGTGGTACACTTAAAATACCTAACATAAGAGTTTCTATGAAATTCATAAACAAACTGAACATGGTTATCTAGCAGTTATAATATATCAAACAGTGTTGTGTCAGACATATAAATGTACTTAAATTGGTGGCCTTAGGCTGTGTTCTGCTCTTTGGTCGTTGTTGTCTCTTTGATATATTCCCTATTACCATTCTCAATTTTATTAACAAGAGGCATACTTTCTCTCTCAGATTGAAATGAGCCCACATGAAAGACAGCTTACCCCTTTCAGCCTCAAGTCTAGAGACATTGGACTGTCTTGTGTCTGATAGATCATTGTAATCAGAGCTACTGACTATGGACTTGTTTTGAACCTGAAAAAAAAAACATATTAAATTAACTTTGTTATAAAATTTTCTTGACTTTTGTTCTCAACTATTCAGTTCAGCAACCAATGGACAACCCTGATTACAGCAGATACATGAATGATTGTAGTTGCCTATAATTGCTTACATCCATTTATTTTTAAATTTGGAGGATATAAGTCTCATTCAATTTGTAATCATACCACATCTCCTTATTTTTATAAGGGTTGTTGTACTATGCATATTAATATGTCATTTTGTTTAATAGTAGTATTTGAAAAACATGTTATTAAAGCTTTTAAGCTCATTTAACATATTGAAAAATTTAAAGAATTGGCACACAGGAAGCAGGTATCTTAAAGATAAAAAAAAATTGGTCACACTTTACAACTAATCACTGTAAGGCTATGTACTAAGCAGGAAGTTGCTTTGTTCAGAAGCTCTGTGAAAAGTGTAGTGATTTTATTTGTTGGACAAACAGAAGGACAGAGAAGGTAATTGAAAAATTTACACTAAAACTATTTATCTTACTAAAAACCACAAGAATATACTTTTTACACTTATCATAACAAGAGACTTACCAATACATGTATTAATTGTCAATGATACAGCAACCACTGATGTCTACCAATATCTGTTAATTTGTTATTATTTTTAACTTGTTTTTCAACTCATATATTACATTTGTACACCTGCAGGAAGCCTTTGTGTACAATAATATCTCCTTACTGTATCATACTAGACATGAATATTACTTTTTATTGGATACTTAGAAACTAGGACAGACCTTAGCTGTTTGTAGCTGTATTAGTTGGTGAAGCTGTTCTTCTAACTTCTCTATTCTAGAATCAGAATCCTACAAGAAACAAAATAAAACAATAATGTTACAATTAAATGACCTAAATGGATGAATTTATTTCCAGTTAGTTATAATTAAAAAAAGGGTTGTGAATCTCAGACCCTTCTCTCTCTCTATCTAAAAATACAGAATGAAAGAACTTGTTTAATGCAGTTATATCCAAGTCTAAGTTATATATAGTATGCAATTCTTAAAATAAAAATATTGAGATATAACAACTCACATAGACAAATTCAAAGCATTTAAATGAATTTATCATACATATTTAACAATGATATATTTTAGCATTTGGATAAGATTTCCCAAAATATATTTAGATTAACTATTTTGTACTGTTTGTTTGCTATTTCATTGAGGCATACCCTATACCTGCTTCCATTTACTGACCACTAGAGCATAAAATGAGGTCAAGTTCAAGTGACAATGACTGACTGACTGACCAACAAGGTTTCATCATCAGCCATACCGCCATACAATTTTTGTCATCCTAGGTGAAAGCAGGGGGTGGGCGGGAGAAATTTGATAATGCTTTCATTGCTACCAGAATTGTAACACATTTGCTTTGTATTGTTTTCCCAAACATGATATTATGAGTGAAAAATAAAGTGAAAATTTTGAATCCTAATTAAATGTAACATGCTTTTATTCAGTTCTCAACTGATGTCTGTGAAGGTATTCAAATATATTCACCTACATAAGACAGAAATGAAATGATCATTATTAACAACTTTTGTACATTTCAAATCAATTACACATGAAAGTCAACTTCACCTTATATAAAGTAGAAAATGAGCACCATTTGCAGAATTATATAAAAATAATTCAATCAAAAACTACCTTACAAGAATCTGCACTTGAAAATAACCAAAGATGAATGAAATTTCAAAAGAATCAATCAAGTTTAGAAATAATTTGCCTGCAGAATATCTAAATCAGTGATGGTAAAGTACACTCACACTACCTAATTAAGGGCATGCACTGATATAATCTCTTTATTGTCTTTAATGCAGTGCATTGTGGGAAACAACCAAATATAGTTATTGCTAATAGTTCACAGAAACAATTTATCCTTTATGTGTTCTACGCCTCAATTCATTTCCTGTTACTACCCTAACTTGTCTAATAAAACAACTATTATTTAAAAAACATTTTTCTTCTGTGTTATGTCAATTATCTTTAAATAAGAACTTCTTTTATTAGGCTTTACATCCTTTTCTATTTCCTTCTAAAATTCATTTTTTTTTAAGTTACATTAATTAATAAATTATGGGTCAATTCAGCCTAATCTAAATTCTTCTTTAAATTGTAATGTTCAATATAATACAGTTTTGCCTATCTGAACTTTCCAGAACTTAAATAATCAACATTTTAGATGCTTGAAGGTCACATGTACTTTATTATTTTGTTAGTTTCCAATAATTTGTGTTTTCTAACTAAAACAATTAGTTAGAAATTTGATTTTTTTTTACAGAAGCTTGCAAGTTCTGCATAAAATTTGTAAAAAAATATTAATACAGATTAATTTTAATAAAAATTAACAAACAGTGATTTCTAAGTTTTTTCTGACATGTTTAATACAACTGTCACACCGCTTTTCCAGGTATTGGGAAGGACTTTAGCATTCATTAACATGTTTAACACTGGCTTTTTTTCTTATGTTCTTGTCTTGAGCTTGTAATCCAGAGGTTTACTGTTATATCATTGATAAATAGCCATTGATAGCTGATATAATTATTCAATTGTATTACCAGTAGCTTAAACCAGTCTGCATGTTAGTTTTCTTTTTTGTATTAGTTTAATATTTTGTTACTATGGAACCTTATATAATTTACTCTACAGTTTTAGTTGTGCTCATTGTTGAAGGCTGTTCAGTGACCTGTAGTTATTAAAAAATCCATGGCCTTTGGTTCTTTTTTTAGATATATATCTCATTGACAATCATACCACATCTCCTTATTTCTATATTGTGGGCATCTATTTTAATGTCAAATATCTATTTATTAATGAAACACACTGACTGCGATTATCCATCCAAGAAATGTAAAAACCTGATAGTGTTTTCAAAACATGTTTATGAAACTCTGAAATCATCAACTAATTCATTCCGAGTCATACTACTTTTGTTTTTTCTATCAATCAAACCTCAGAATGAAGAGTGCTTCATGAATGAAGATAAATTAGGCAATTTATTAGCCAGACAGAATAATTGAAAATAATGGACGTTAAGGTTATAAACATGTGGTCAGTGTAAAAAGTTCCTAGATACTGTTAATAAAGTCGGCTCATATCAGGGATTTATAATACTGCATCTGGTCATGTTATACAAGGAATTTTCTGGTTCAGTGGTTTCTCTGATAATTAGCTAAAGTGCATGATTTTTGTACCAGTAAAAGGAACTTGGCCTTCAGTCTAATTACATTATTGAGACTTCTGAGGGTATATAACAAGATAACTTAGATTAATATGACAGAAGTCCTAGAACTCTTTCTTTCTTCTTTCCTTCTATGGTGAAAACATGTTCACATTGTATATGAAGAAAAACACTTTATAAATTTCTCTTGCTAGACGTGCTTTTGTGGATTTTAGGAACACTAAAATGGGAACATCTAAAAGCCAAGGATGCTTAAATAAGCTGAATAAAAAAGGAACTACATGACCATAATTGTTACAATTTGGATGAGGTCAATGAACTTTCATCTTAGTAATTGTTCTAATTATACATAATCCAAGATACAGATCAATAACTATTGAAATGTGACAGCTTTCTTTAACTAATTATTCATGAACTATAAGTGACTGTAATTCAAGACAATTAACATAATTATATTCAATTAGATTTGATAAAAGTCAGATTAATTTTTTTCAGTGTTTTGTACCATACTCATTATATTTTTTTTTGCTTTCCTGTAAACAGTTAAACTTTCACTGACTATTGAAAATTACAGATGGTTCACTTAACCTTAATCATTGATGATGAGATTTCAAACTACTTTTTTTCTATGACAAACAATCAATCAGATCAATGATTATTCTATTGAAAAGTGGAAAGACCTAATTTTGCAAAATAGAGCTTACAAAAATACCTAAAATTGACAACTTATACTTGAAATGAACTTGTGGTCATGTAAAACTTTTTTTCCCTTCTATCAAACTTACACAAAAGTATTCAAACTTGTAGAAGAATCAATGGTCAACAATTAATAATAAATTACAGAATACACAACTTCAAAATATCTACTAAGGAATGTTTCCCCTTTCTGCCATAAAAGGTCATTTTTAAAATCTACAAATACAATGTAATACGATTCTCATTTCCATTTCACCTTTAAATAGAATAAAACAAACATATAATTCTCACTTCCATTTGACCTTGAGGAAAAAATAAGAATACGATTATCATTACCATTTGACCTTTTATAGAATAAAACAATATTATGATTCTCATTTCCATTTAACCTTGAGAAAAAAACAAGAATATGATTCTCATTTTCATTTGACCTTTAGAATAAAACCAAAATATCATTCTCATTCCCATCTGACCTTTAGAATAAAACCAAAATATGATTCTCACTTCCATTTGACCTTTAGAATTAAACAAGAATAGGATTCTCATTTCCATTTGACCTTTAGAATAAAACCAAAATATGATTCTCATTTCCATTTGACCTTTAGAATAAAACCAAAATATGATTCTCACTTGCATTTGACTTTTAGAATAAAACAAGAATATGATTCTCATTTCCATTTGACCTTAAGAATAAAACAAGAATATGATTCTCATTTCAATTTGACCTTTCGAATAAAACCAAAATATGATTCTCATTTCCATTTGACCTTTAGAATAAACCCAAATTATGATTCTCACTTCCATTTGACCTTTAGAATTAAACAAGAATATGATTCTCATTTCCATTTGACCTTTACAATTAAACAAGAATATGATTCTTATTTCCATTTGACCTTTAGAATAAAACCAAAATATGATTCTCATTTTCATATGACCTTTAGGATAAAATAAGAATATGATTCTCATTTCCATTTGACATTTAGAATAAAACAGAATATGATTCTCATTTTATATGACCTTTAGGATAAAACAAGAATATGATTCTCATTTCAATTTGACCATTAGAATAAATCAAGAATATGACTCTAATTTTCATTTGACCTTTAGAATAAAACAAGAATATGACTCTCATTTCCATTTGACCTTTAGAATCTACAATTATCCCGATTCTTTTCATTTTACTTTGTCCTTTTATATTCAATTGAAATGACTCTGATATTGACTTTTGACCTTTTTAATAAAATTAACATGATTCTCAATTCCTTTTGATCTTTAGAATCTATAGTTTTTAAATTCACCTTAAGAATGCACAAAAAATACCTATAATTTTTATATCCATTTCACATCAAAGAATATATAATTGATATGATCCTGTTTCCCCTTGACCCTTAGAATGTATAATTGACATGGTTTGTGTTTGAATTGACCTAATAGATCTACAAATGACATGAGTCTTATTCTGTTTTGACATTTAGAATGTATAACTGATATGGTTATTATTTAGTTTGGATCTTAAATATTTACAGTTTAACCAGGTTCATTGCTTTTCTCCTTGGCAGTTTTTTAAGACAGGGTTCAAGGTTTATCAAATTTATACATAAAAACTCCAATACTTTTTAGTTAAAACTGTTTTAGAGTTTAACAACCCTATGCATATGAATTTGAACTTTGGACCCTTTTATCAATATTGTTCTCCAGCTTAGTAACGGCAATGTGTTTCAGAAATATTATCATGTCAGTATTACCTTTCTTAGACCAACACCTCATCTAAAATATTAAACAAAGTTAACTTCTTTCAATAGACTGGTCAGTGATTATTTACCACTAACATTTGCTGTTGAAGAGAAACTCAAAGAGACAACAAAACAACAAAACAACCAATAAAGCAGTGTTGATTCAAGATTATATAAATTATCACTTTTTTGTATTATAAATATATTTTAATGAAAGTAATTTAAGGGGAAAACTTATTGATTTTCAATTTTCTAGCTCAATGTAAAAGTCTTTAATTGCCACAAACTCAGCTGGTTTTGTGTTTATATGAAAATAAAACTTGAAATTAAATATCACAAAATTAAGAATTCTTTGCAAATGCTTAAAACATCAATGATTTCAAATTTAAAACATTTTGGCTAGACTGTTTGAAATTGAAATTGGATTTTAAAAGTATACTTAACAGATCCATGTTTAAGCAGTATAAATAACAATACGAAAAATATCTCAATAAAAAAGTATTGCTTCTGTCAAGAAAATAACACATAATCCTTATATTTCTGTGGTAAAGAATTGCCCTTGGTCACTAAAATATTGGATTTCAACAATAATTGGAAAAAACGTGAGACTAAAGCAATTACATAGGAAATATATAAGACTTGCCTAACACTGAAACATTAGCATTACTGATAATAAATGCTTTAATTTTCTTATATGAGAATTCATAAGATGTTTCAGATAAGTAATAATGGCATTCCTTATTCAACACTTGTATAACAATTCATTCTTCTGTATTAAATGTCTGTGACTTTAATGAGTACAAATTAAAACAGCACACTCTTTTCAATTCTTTTCAAAAACATACATAAAAGTAAGAAGCTGATCTTTTATCAAACTAAAAAATTTTCTTCTCCAAATTTTAACAAATTGAGTACTGAATATTAATTTCTAGTGATGCCTGCCAGTAAAAGAATGAAACACTCCACCTAATTTCCCACTCAAAACATTAAACTTTTTGTAGCTGATGGGGAGATAACAAAATTTTCTTATCAATTCGCTAAAATAGAAGAATTGGACTCTTAACACAAGTCTGCAGTTTATCAATTTTTTCAACAACTAATTGTCTCAGTTTCCTAAGATTCCTGAAACTGCAAAATCAGAATGGTGTTGGGGTGAAGATCCAGGATTTTGAAAAAGGCTCCCCTGAACACCCCCAACACGGCAAGGTATGATTGATTGATTGTTGGTTGCTTCCGTCAATGTATAAACTGCCACTTCTAAGTCTGAATCATATATTAAGCTCAAAAAGCCACACCCTCCAAGTCTGTTTTTGATGTTCCATATTGAGACAATGGACACAATTAATTCCCTTAATTAATCATCTCCATGGATACTGTATTAAATATATCAATTGTTGTCAATATATCTATAAAAATAAATATGAAAGATATTATATGGTACTTTTTTTTATATACAATAACACTTTAGAGCATTTCAAACATAAAAAAAGTCAAAGTGGGACTTTCTGTACCAATACCTCAATTAAGATCAGCATTATCAAAGATGCACAAAAAGATGCACAAACTTTTACCCTGATCTATTAAAAAGACAGACTTTTCTGCATCTTAACTAACTGTTACTGTCTAAGAGATAAAGATTTTTAATAGATGTCTGCAACATAAAAGGAAAACTTTTAACGGCCGATTTAACGTAATAAACACCTAGTTAATTTTCAGGCAGTTAAGACGGAACTTACAAATAGGATAATTATGGTGAAGCCATAACAGGCTAAAAGCCAATTTGTACCAGACAAGGATTAAAATCAACTTTTCTCAAACTTTTCTCAACTCAATTTTATTTTAATTGTATTTTCTTCTTTTTGTTAACAGCCTAGACTTAAGATAAATTAATACAATCTATGTACCAGTTCATCAATATATATACCTGGTATTGCAAAAAAATAATAGACAAAATAAAATCTTTCTGTTTCATACAAATGTTATTCTTTTCGTTTTTTATAACCAAATATTGTTTTGCACTTGACTATAAAATTCTAAGGATACAAAAGCTATAAAATAACTTTCAAGCAACCAATGACACTGTACATGTTTATGAAGACACTGAATAAATATACACACAAAATAATTTCTAGGGTATGATAAATTTTCTACAGTGTGCAAAAAATTCAAAGGTACATGTGTTGCATATATGATATAATATATAACAAGAATGTGTCCAAAGTACATGGATGCCCCATCCACACTATAATTTTCTAAGTTCAGTGGACTGTAAAATGGGGTAAAATCTGTAATTTGGCATTAAAATTAGAAAGATCATATCATAGGGATCATGTGTTACAAAGATAGTTTCATCAACAAATTAGCCTGATAACTTATGTAAAAATTAATATAGTTATCTAGGCATAAAACACGATAAATAATGATAAAAAGGAAAACATAATGTGCTACACAACAGCCCGAGTGGATTTTGCTTTTTCCACCTGCCCACCGTTGCCCACTCTAGCTATAATCTCTTTTTTTGTAAAAATATTGATTACAAATGCTTATCTGCTTTTTTCAAAGTGATTGTACTTGCAAGTCTTTAGATTAAACAAAAGAAATTGCATGCCCACTCCTATGGGTGGGCAGAGTGGACAAGGTAGAAATTTTGTCCACCCGGTGCCCACTCCCATGGTGGACCGGTGGACAAAGCAAAATCCACCCGAGCTGTAGTGTATTTCAGATCTTGAACATAACAAATCCATCTTCCACACAAGAGATGTGCAAACTTTAAATTGGAAACCAATCTTTCTTAAGGTATCAGACAAAATGTCAGATCCATTGGCTCCCATAACAATTTCACACCCTACATGTTTGCACCCACATGTTTCGCACCCCTGGGAATGTTCACATCCATTTTTTTTATTCCAATACAGGTAATATTATTAGATGTTTTTTAGATGTATATATCACAATATTTTTTTTTTTAATGCGATATTGTTTTGTGATTAGTTAATTTAATATTACATGTTGATATGATATTTACAAAGCTCAAGAACGGTAAATTGGACACTACACACATTGGTAATTGTTCCGAGTTTAGTAGAGAAAAGCATTGTGTATAAGTTTCATAACATTTAGTTGAGGTAAACTTAAGTAAGGGAATGGAAAAGAAAATTTAGCAAAACTTTTCTATTGTGAAAGGGGCATAACTCTAGAACTGTCAAAGTGACACCATCAAAATTGATCTGTGTTTTGTGGTAATAAGTAATAGGTAAAAAATTTAAATTACTACAAAATGAACAGTTGGTAGATCTTGATAATGTAAACATTTCTGTCTTCTGTCACTATCAGATTTCACTATCTGTAGCAGTTTACAATTTTATGTTAGACAACAAATGCATTCTATCCCTATTTTAGATTTTAAGCTATGTCTGACCATGTTGGTTGACAGTAGGGATCAACAGACACATCTTTAAAATAGAAATCCCTAATGATGACTGTGACCATGATTGTTTCCAATTGACACACTAGTTTCAGAGAAAATTTTAAGTTTTAACAGATGAGGACAAAGGATAAGAGTCAATTGACACCAAATGATTTCCCTTCAAAAATGATTGCCTTTGGTATCCAATTGCCTGCTTTACATACTTACAGGTTAAGAAACACACTAACAGTCAGATGCAAGGACAAACGAACAGACACACAAACCAAAACACACACTACCCCTAAGTGGGGCATTAGAAAAACTGGTAAAGAAATGTTAGCTGGTATTTTTGTTAAAACCCTGTCTGAATACCTTTTTCTGTTTAGGTAAGCTCCTATCTAGTTCTGGTTCTGATTGGCACATAGAGCTGGTATCAGAACTTGTAGTAATGCCCCTTTGTTTGAAGTATTGTAGTGCTTGATCTATCTTTGGTGTAATCACATCTAAACCTCCAGACTGACTAGACTCCTAAAATATATCAAACAAATAATTACTTCTTAAGGCTGGTTATACATGCTACAGACCGGCACATATACATGCACATATGAACATCAAATTACAATTGAACAGTAATTTGTACAATATTTTTATTAATTAGGAAGAAATAAATATTTCATTTCTTTTTATTTCTTTTAGGGTTAGCACTTTATTTTAATCAATTGTTGGTTTGATTACTGTACAGATCTTCATCGATGATTTCTAGGACACAATGCAATACATTTCTAACTTACCTGAAGTAAGCAATCACACCTAAGCTATTATATTTCTTTATATTATTTGCTGTAAAATTTATATTAATCTACCATTTGCACAAAAAATTAGTGAACACATGTGTGAGTTGGCGTGTAAGTGTTTGTGAGAAATTGAAGATTTACTGCAGTAAACAGTTGAGATAAATGTACATGATAAAAGGGAAATAAATGATGTTTTTTTGATGAATTTTTATCCATGTAACACATCACAAACTCTAAATAACAATATCATATTTATATTGTCTTTGCTAGATTTCATACATGAAATTTTCGAGCTGAACATTTATTTTTTTAATTTTTAAGTCATTTCATACTTACTGATGCAATTGAGTTTCCATTGGATAATAAATAATCAATGTACTCCTCCAAACCTGTAAAATATTATATCGTTAAATTAAGATAAATGTATTATTTACTGATTCCTCTCTGTCCTTCTCACATATCACATGTATCATTCCCCGACTAAAATACCAAATATACCTCGTAATAATGTTATTTGAAAAAGAAACAAGAACATGGACGCCCCACCTGCACTACCATTTTCTATGTTCAATGGACCATGAAAATAGAGTAAAACCTCTAATTTGGCTTTAAAATTAGAAAGGTCAGGCCAGGATTTTTTAATTTGTTGGTTTACGGATCCGCCAACCCAATTTTGCCGATTTCCAGAATAAAAATAAAATTGACTTTTCATGCTTTTTAATTCCTGTCGACCCTAACAAATACATTATCCTCGATTTACAAAATGAAATACATTAATCACTAACAGAATTGATAAATCTTTCAGTTGTGAAAAAAAAACTTCCAGTTTACGTTTCTAAAAATAGACAAATCAATTATAACTGACCTTGAAATGTCGTTTGCGGAACGAAACTTGTATTTAAAACCAATTACACAATAAGTTTGTTTCCCTTATTTGTCATCAGTCCCTAAGATGCATCATCTCATAGAAATAGACTTGTCCAAATGTGGACAGGTGGAAGTTCAAGACATCAAGTTAAAGTACTGAATATTAACAAATCATTTGAAATTTTCTTGTTTCAAATAATACAATAAAAAAATATCGTGCATTTGGATTAAACACGGAAATGCATGTCAACAGATTAACCCCGATATTCTCGTTTTTCCAGTTGACAAGTCTATTACGTTTTTGACACGTGTGTTGAAACTTATTTTCGTACGACATTTTTACATTTCATTCTTTATTAGTTTTTGTGCTTGAAGATCATTACTCACCAAGTTTTCTGGAATTGATTAAGAGCTACGCGAATCTGTTTTTCTTGTTTGTGAAATGAGGATTTGATTTCGTCTTTCTGCATGCACCCCCCTTTTTTTACGGGAAATTATTAGATAATGTCATGCGATGTTTATGACAGCTGACCAATAATATTTCATCGAACTAAAATTTAAGAAATGATGACAAAATAGCATAACAAATATATTATTAGAAAGGTGAATTCTATATTCTATTTTGCATATTTTTCTGTCTTGAAAGACTTTTTTCTTTTTTCCCCAGACCGACCGACCTGACTTTTTCATGGAGAAAATCCGTAAACCAACAAATTAAAAAAAACATGGCCTCATGTCATAGGGAACATGTGTTCTAAGTTTCAAGTTGATTTAACTTCTTCCAAAACTACCTCGACTAAAAACTTTAACCTCACCTCGACCAAAACTTTAATCTGAAGTGGGACAGATGGACAAACGGACACATGCACAAACCAGAAAACATAATGCTCATAAATGGGGCATAAAAATTACAGATAAAACAAGAGTGCACATGCTGAAATGTCTTGCCTTCTATACTAATCATTGATATTATGTTGATAGTCCTAGGTATAAAGCTTTATTACAAATGTCACATAAACTTAACATTAAAAAAGATAACTAAACAAAGACCAATGAACCTTGAATATGAGGTCAAGGTCAGATGAACCATGCCAGGCAGACATGTACAGCTAACAATGCTTCTATACAACATATATAGTTGACCTATTACTTATAGTTTGAGAAAAATAGACCAAAACACAAAAACTTATCACGGTCAAATAAAACCTGCGCGACTGACATAAAGATCATAAAATAAATCTGAACCATGAAAATGAGGTCAAGGTCAGATGACACCTGCCAGTTGGACATGTACACCTTACAGTCCTTCCATACACCCAATATACCAGCCCTATTGCTTATAGTATCTGAGATATGGACTTGACCACCAAAACTTAACCTTGTTCACTGATCCATGAAATGAGGTCGAGGTCAAGTGAAAACTGTCTGACAGACATGAGGACTTTGCAAGGTACGCACGTATCAAATATAGTTATCCTATTACTTATAATAAGAGAGAATTCAACATTACAAAAAATCTGAACTTTTTTTTCAAGTGGTCACTGAACCATGAAAATGAGGTCAAGGACATTGGACATGAAGCATCTATGTACAAAGTATGAAGCATCCAGGTCTTCCACCTTCTAAAATATAAAGCTTTTAAGAAGTTAGTCAACGCAGCCGCCGCCGGATCACTATCCCTATGTTGAGCTTTCTGCAACCAAAGTTGCAGGCTCGACAACTAGATATTTGTGGATTTTCTGTCCGATTTGCTCCGATTTGTTCTTTTACTTACATTGTAAATTGCAGAATATCTTTTTAACTTTCACAGCTTAACAAATAGGGCAGGGATGAGTTCCCCAAAAGCTAGTGTAACACCTCAACATGTGTATTGTAGTTTTTTGACTACTTTTTGAGTTCAAAGTCCAGAAACTTTTCAATTGTTGCCTTCAACTATATCCAATTGTATTTGTTCTTTTGAGAAATTTTTGATGAAGGCAGATCTCTGGTGGTCTAAATTAACAACATGGTTAGCCTGAAAACCTATAGTACTTGACATTAAACAATGTTAAACACAATATATTTCTCCATTTGAAGACCATTTTTTGATCTTACTAGCTTTTTTATGGTTTCTGGCTCATTGATATACTCTGTAGTTCATTATATTCATACCTTTACCATAAAGCCAACTCTTACCAGGAATATCTGCCAGAACTTCTTTCTTTTCTGAACTAATTCCATCTCTGTCTACATTGTCCAAACTCTGTATCTGAGGCAACCCTTTTAGTATCTCCTGTCTGTATTCTGAAACCAGAAATTCATAATAAATGAGTCAATTTTAGGTTAGACATGGAAAATTGAAATGAAAACTTGCATTTTTAAGTTTGGAGTTCATTTTAACTGACTCAATCTAATATTACTTCAGTACCCTCAAGTTTCTGGTTTTGGATCACAACTTGCTCATGTATTCCCCTTTCATTTTGCTAGTTCATAAAAAAAAAAACCATATCACATAGTCAGCAAAAATTTATAACAGCCTAATTGTTTCTTTCAGTGAATACGGAATCTGTTATCAATGGTTATGTATGCGAGTCATTTTCCATATATAAAGCAACAGTTCCAACAATGTGTAAAATTACCATGGTTAAGAAATATGTCCTGTTATTCAGAGTATCTTTGCTTTGTGAAGCATCAAACCTCTATTATTTAAAACACTGCCATCTACATCAAGTGAGAATTTTCTATCCCAGGAGTAAAAAATATATTTTATTAAGTAATTAGCTACAAAAAATTGTAAATAGATTTTCCCCCAAAAAGATAATCATAATCATGATTAACAAACCTGAATGATTACAAAGAGGATTAGGGGTGCTGTCAACATCTAATGTCAGCTGTCTAAGATTGACACACCCACTTAGACACTGTATCACATGTTTCCTGGAAACCAACTTGTTACCATGGAGTTCTAGATGTGTCAGGCGATAGTCAGATCCATGGAGGGACTTAAACCCTGATACATCTTCTATCTGGTTGTGACTTAGATTCAACTTGACTAAAGACCTGAAAATGAAACAGACTCATACATTTGTACTGAACTACTTTTGAATATTAAACCACTTTGGCTGTGTAAACTGTATATCTAACCTGTATTAGCTAAATTGTGAGAAACGTGTCTAGACAGATATCTAGTTAAGAAGTAAAATATTTTGTACCTACCTTTTCATTCTTTTCAAAAAGAAACTATAATAAAACTACATAAAATGAAAAGAATCCATTTTATTGTACGTATACTATAATGGTATTTATAGTAAAATTCTTAATTACTTTCATATGCATCACATGTAAATAATGTCCATAACTATGGCTGAATTACAACTTTAAATGTAGTGACTATATATGCTGTTTTTTCTTCTAGAAAAAGGAAGAAAGATCTTTTATACATGCACAAAATTCTATATTTCTGAAAATACATATGCATAATTTCAAATATGATCAGATTGAAAAATTATTTATGCATTTATACATGTAAATGATTTCCTAAAAGGACTTTTTTGCATTATTAATGTTAACTAACCTCAGTCCAGCTAATCCTCTGACATCGCTCAGGAAATTACAGGATAAATTTAATGTCCTCAATGAGGCCAACCCTTCCAGTCCTTCAATATAGGTCAGTTGATTTGATGAGAGGTCTAAATGTTTCAACTGGTACACATTTTGTAGGTTTTCAATCCGCTGTATGAAGTTGCTATGTAAATTAATGACCTGTAAGTTAGGTCGGATTGGAACATTTAGGAGAGATTTTACACCAGAGTCAATCAAACACAGTTCATGGCCATCTGTATCATACATTATGGTTAAATCATATTACAAAGCATGCAGATTTCAGCCTGAAAAATACAAGATTACATTATCAGTTTTTTGTATAGATTAGAACGTTGGTTTCCCATTTAAATGGTTTTACACTAGTCATTTGTGGGGCCTATTAAAGCTAGCAGTTGAGTGTGAGTCAAAGCTCTGAGTTGAAGACCGTACTTTCAGCTATAATGAATTACATTTACAAATTATTAAATGGATAGAGAGCAAGGCTTCCAAAATGGTTATAAATTCCGGACAATTATATATTGTCTGGTAAAAGTCTGGTTGGGCAAAGCATGAAAAAGTCATCTACTTTTTTAGTTTTCAAGGCTTTCTTATGAGACGGTCTTTTTAACACAAATCACGATCTTTTTGACCCAACCTTTTGCCTTTAACAGCCACACATGTCTGGTCATAAAAGTGACATGATGATTAATTACTATAAAAAAATTAATCTCTACATCAATACTTTCTAAATTTAATCAAGGCAAATTAGTTGTTGGACAGCTAAAATCGACCTGTTCAGGTGACAGGTAAACTATTTTCCCTACCGGACATTGTATAAATTGATCAGTCTATTCACAATTATTTTCTTATATTTCAGCGGTTTGTATCTAAATGATTTAGTCCAAAAGATTAAAATCATAAGAAAAAAGTTTAAAGACATGATTTGATGAAAAATTAAAAAAGATTTTAAATGAAAAATCGTCAGAACTACCGGTATGTCGTAAGAACTAGAACACATGTGCACATGTGGGAAATTTAATTATGCATCCTACATTTCTTCAAAAATGTTAAAATTATCATTGATACCTGTACCTAACGTTTATTTCAAGTATTTTGTTGAAGAAATAACGTGGAAAGAGCTTCTTCACTCAATGGTGCTTTGTGTATATACACGGATTTTATCCCTTTCCTTTCTGGTCCATGTTTTACTATTGTCAAGTCAACATCTGTTTTTTAGGAAAATTTGATTTTAAAAACAAGTGTAAAGTTTTTGACAATGTCATTTTGCATGAATAAAGAGTCTCAGGCAGCCAGATATGAGCATGCTGATGTGTACACTTCGAATGATGCACTACCAATTTAACAGTTTATGTCAAAATATCAGACCTATATCAAAGTAAAGTTTATTATCGTTTATTTTTAATCTAATGTCAATCATTGGGATGGCCAACTGATTACCATAATCCCTTTTTGTGACTTAGTATTAAGGGTTTAAAATCCGGATCAGATATAAAATGTCCGGCTGGCTCAAATATTTTTGGAAGCCCTGATAGAGAGTTGTGTCATTGGCACTTACACCACAACTTCTTCTATCTAAGACTCATGTGTCATAATTCTAAACTTTTTCAAGCTGTTTCAAAACTCTTTCAACTGATTTTTACAGATTGATCCTATGTTGTGCTATTACACTATTGTTCCAGGTTATGAAAGGGTTTAAGTCTTGGTTAACATGTTAACCCCTCCACGTTCTATACGCAAATGATATGTGCCTGTCCCAAGTTAGGAGCCTGTAATTCTGGGGTTTTAATTGGTTGCAGTATAATATTTGATTTTCATACAAAAACTGATGACACGGTTTTTTGACATACAAATTAAAAAATCACATAGTAATAGGAAATAAAAAATTTGTAGTAAGCCTTGACAAAAAATCTAGATACCTAAAAACATTTGACAGAACATGATTTATAAATTTATAAATATATAAATAAAAAGCATACACTTGAATAAAAATTCAGCAGTGAAAATTGATATTATGGGGTCGAAGTCCCCTATTACGGTAGAAAAATCAATAAAAAAAAAAAAAGAAAATCGGGAAAATTTCCTGAATTTTACATTCTACTAATGAATTCAAAATCGTTAACTTTTTTGTTTTCAGACTTTTTTCCAGGATTTCCGCAGAAATCTACTTCCTTTTTCCGGGCTCTTTGTCAAATTCTTTGATTAAAAAACATTACCTGATGATAGCATTTCTTTGTTTATATTGAATATGATGTCATACATGTAATAATATGAGGCAGGCATTACCTGTGAATGGGGACGAAGTCTGTACTAATTTTTTTTTAATTGAAACATGATGATAAAAGAAACAGAAATATCGTAACGTTTCCGATTTTGGTTCTGTTGTTAGGGATTTAGTTGTGACGTTATTTAAGTTATGACGTCATACTAAATGTAAACAAAGAAACGCTGTTATCAGGTAACGTTTTTTTCATATCAAACAGTTATTAAAAATGATTAGGTGTTGAATTCCTTCCTATAATTGTTGATAAATATACATTTTATTCAAAGTCTCATGCAAACAAGACCGAACAGGAAGTAGATCTGAAAAAAAGTTAATGATTTTGAGTTCGTTAGTAGATTGAACAAGAATGTGTCCATAGTACATGGATGCCCCACTCGCACTATCATTTTACATGTTCACTGGACCGTGAAATTGGGGTCAATACTTTAATTTGGCATTAAAATTAGAAAGATCATATCATAGTTAACATGTGTACTAAGTTTCAAGTTGATTGGACTTCAACTTCATCAAAAACTACCTTGACCAAAAACTTTAACCTGAGCTTCACACTATCTTCTTCTTTGTTCAGTGGACCATGAAATTGGGGTCAATACTTTAATTTGACATTAAAATTAGAAACATCATATCATAGGGAACATGTGTACTAAGTTTCAAATTGATTGGACTTCAACTTCATCAAAAACTACCTCGACCAAAAACTTTAACCTGAAGCGGGACGAACGAACGGACAAACGAACGGATGAACAGACAAACGGAGGCACAGACCAGAAAACATAATGCCCCTCTACTATCGTAGGTGGGGCATAAAAATTCGGGAAAATTTCCCCGATTTTTTTTTTTTATTGATTTTCTACCATAATTGGGGACTTCGTCCCCATATAATTAACCTTACAACTAAAATCACTTACAACAGAACCAAAATTGGAAATGTTATGGCATCTCCATGTCTTTTTTAACCATTTTGAAGTTAAAATGTTTGAATCAAAAAAAAATATTCATACAGACTTGGTCCCCTTATACCTGCCTCATATAAGTTCAAAAATCATTACAACGACAATGTATATTAAAGTCAATAGTTTAAATTTATAAAAGTCCAAGTGCCAGTGGCAGTGGATACAAATTTTTCCAACAAATCTTTATATGGGGACGTCCCCAATAACAGTAGAAAAATCAATAAATTTTTTTTTTTTTTAAATCGCGAAAATTTTCCCGAAATTTTCATTGTACTAATGAACTCAAAATCGTTCAATTTTTTTGATGTCATGTTTTGAATTCCCGCATCTGCGCAGAAATCTACAATGTACTTCCTTTTCTCCAGTCTCGTTTGTATGAAACTTTGAGTATAATATATATTTATCAGTCTAGTATAAAATAGGAAGGAACGCAATACCAATTTCATTTCTAATAATTCCTTGATATGAAAAAATGTTACCCGATGATAGTGTTTCTTTGTTTACATTGCATATGACATCATAACTTAAGTAACGTCACAACTAAAATCCCTAACAATAGAACCAAAATTGGAAACGTTACAGTATTTCCGTTTCTTTTTTTAAACAAATATTTAAGTTACAAAAAAATAATTCATACAGACTTGGTCCACATTTACAGGTAATGCCTGCCTCATATTAGTTTACCAAAAAGAAAATAAGATGATAAGTTAAACAATAATGTGTTATCCTTTCATGAAATAACCAGGAAGCACCTGTCTTATATCATAAATAAGAGATGTTTGTAGATGTCATAGGTTGAAACTTGAAGTTGAAGCCAAACTGAAAACTGCAAAATATATATATATTTTTTAAATCAGACTGACAAACAGTCGATGGTGGACCCAATGAAGTATGGTACCTACAGCTGTTGTGACAGCATAATCATTGAGTGCTTAACCTGTTAGATTTGTTGGTGTTGATGGTATGTTTCATTTTAGATTGCAAGTTTATACTTGCCGCTGAACAGTATTTTCGGTTGTCGCTCCATGTCGTAAAAACCGTTTTATTATCTGGTTTATTATTTAAAGTTTACTATTGGATTTCTTTATTATTTCCAAAAAAAAATTATAATTTTGCTTTAGATAACAACCTCTTCAAAAAGTCCCCAACAATAACATTTTACGACACTAAGGTTTTCTGGTTTGACAAAAATCCTCCCTTACACTTTTTGTTTCATACACCACAACGTCCAAAATAAGTAAGGAGGAATTATAGTTAACCCGTACCAATGTAAACTTGTACCAACGTCAACTCGTACCACTAAAAAAAATCTCGTACCAATGTAAACTCGTACCACTGCTAACTCGTACCAACTTATTTAAATGCATTTGATTGGTGTTTAATTATGAATAAAGTCTGTAAAATGTATATAATTTGAAAGTACAATGACCAATCTGTAGCTAATGTTCCATGTGTATTAGATATAGACTTGGCATTAACATCCATTCAATCCAGTCACATCTCAGTCATTACAGCTGAACGGACGTGCTGGGCCAGCTCTCCTGTACCCGCTATCTTCGATGAGGGTTTACAGTTAGATATCAACGACTTACTACTTAAGATGACAGAAACCAATCAATGCCGTACAGATAGACGTAGTAGTTGGCGTACCTGCGTTAACATGCACTCCAAAACCATTGTATCATGGGGAGTGTTATGCCGATTAACGTCCGAGGGCTGTATCCTAGGCTGTTGGGTGATAAGACCTTTATTTCACTGCCTCACGAAAAAACATCACAAAACATTCGTATTTTTTAATATATTTTTAATGGTACGACTTCCCAGTGGTACGACTTTACGTTGGTACGAGTTAACTTTTTTGGTACGAGTTAACATGGTACGAGTTTCCGTTGGTACGAGTTAACTTGCTTCCGTAAGGAGATGTGGTATGATTTCCAGTGCAAAAACTTATTAAATACCAAGGTACATGGTATAGACATTAATAGATAATAATAGGGCTTAAACAATGAGACAACTCATATATTTAAATGCTGCATGTCTAGCCGAGCAAGAGACTGAAATCAATCAAAATAAAAAATTAAACTTTTTTTAATATACTTTATTATGGGGACGAAGTCCCCAATTACGGTAGAAAAATCAATAAAAAAAAAAATGAAAAAAAAAAAAAAAATCGGGAAAATTTTCCCGAATTTTTTATTCTACTAATGAACTCAAAATCGTTAACTTTTTTTCCAGATCTACTTCCTGTTCCGGTCTTGTTGGCATGAGACTTTGAATAAAATGTATATTTATCAACATATCAACAAATATAGGGAGGAATTTAACACTCAATCATTTTTAATATTTGATATGAAAAAAACGTTACCTGATACATTTGTAACAGCGTTTCTTTGTTTACATTGAATATGACGTCATAACTTAAATAACGTCACATTTCAATCGTAACTACTCGGCCATTCTCGCTACGCAGTACAATAGCTGTTATTTCTTCGTGCAACCAGAAAGGCCGAGTTGTTCCGATTGGTCACATTTAAATCCCTAACAACAGAACCATTATCGGAAACGTTACGGTATTTCCGTTTATCAACATGTTTGAATAAAAAAAAATTATTACAGACTTCGTCCCCATTCACAGGTAATGCCTGCCTCATATTATATAAACCAAATAAAAGACCCTCGTATGTTGATCAATGCAAATCCAAATGTGATAGATCAATATTATGTAGATTGAGGTTAAGTGCTCATACTTTATCTATTGAAAGAGGACGATATCTAAAAATACCAAAGCAGAGTAGGGTATGTCTTTGCTGCAACAATGGAGACATTGAAGATGAAATACACTTTCTTTTAAAATGTTCCTCCTATAACTATGTGAGAGATAACCTCATTAAAAAATTAAATAATGTTCTATTGAACAACAAATTACCTTCTTTATCATATAACTTGCTTATATCAATTCTAAATAGTAATTCCCAAACAATATTAAAAATTGTTGTCAACTATTTGAATGAATGCTTGTTGTTGAGAAACTCATTATTAAAAGGAACTTGATTTCTGTAATAATGTATATGCTTCTCTTTTATTTTTATATATTTCTCTCATAATTATCCACTGTCACTCCTTCATTGTATATATGTTATTGTAGTTTGTCTTTAATTTGTTGCCATAACCATTTATTGTCAATGCGTTAGTGCTAATAAAGTTATCTTATCTTATCTTATCTTATCTTATCATATTACCAGATACATATACGAGGGGCCTGATTTGGGGGGGGGGGGGTGGGGGTGGAGGGGGTTCTCATCACAATTCACGAGTTGATTTTTTTGTCAATCACGATTCACAGAAAATAAATTTCCATGATCACAGATCACGAAATTTTTTTTAAAAAATCTGTAGAAAAACGGATCACGATAGCGAAAATGCACCTATCACGAAGAACGAAAATAACCCATCAGGCCCCTCATATACCTGGTACAATATCTGAAATAATGGATTAGATATATAGTTATATATTTCTCTATGTAAAGTACTAAATATTACTATATGACTGAAAGGTCCCGAAATATGTCAAATCATTAAAAAAAATGAAATGAACAGTCCGATGAATGACTTATACTACAACAAATATATCCTTGATTATCAGGCACACTGACGAATTCAGAAAATGGCAGGGCCATAGACATGTTTGTGTGTGCTTAAACCTCCTCCCAACCGATATCAAACATAAATTTTAGTCTTTAATAATTTCAAAATAAAAACATGTTCACATATATTTTGTTGTTCTCGATATAAAATTAGATGTGCTCGAATATTCGTTCTTAATAGTAAGCAATGGTTTAGGTTACGGAAATTTATAATCAGAACGATTGAACTACCCGGCTGCAATATTTTTAAAATCAACTTAATACTAGTAGAGAGAATGTAAACAATGAGTTATGGACAATTCGTATTTGCAAATATATTTTAGATAAAACATTTAAACGAAAAATTCTCTCCATCTTCTCTAGTGTTTGCTGGGCCGAAACACAAAAGAGGGTAGAAACAAATTTAAGGGCAATCATTCTTACATACAGTCAGTCTACTTACTATTTCGACATATTTGGGTTATCTAAATATCTATCTTTTATAGTGTGTTTTTTTTAAATGGGCAAAAAAACACACACAAAAATGGTAAAAACAGATATTAATGAGCAAGAAGTTTTGAACTCCAATAACGAATCGAATTAATATTTCAATCATGTTAACGTATGTGTCGATATAGTCTTGCTGATCAGTTTTGCTATGTAAGGTGTCTCTATCTAGAAAAGTTTTTTTAAATAATAGGATATTTGTCATTTATAAAGAGCGAAAACATCAATAATGAGTCGATAAGCGATTTCAGACCTTTAACTTATCTGAAAAGGCCAATTCACACATACAATCCGAAAAATACACAGTACACGTGTAATAAGACGTGATGTCGCAGACTTTCGGCATAGAACTTTAACTATATTTATCGATGTACAGTTTTAGCAGGAGGTACCATCCCATGTGATATAAACTATTTCAAATTCGACTCTTCATTAAATCAACTAGATGCTTCAAGGAGCCTTGTACATGTAGCTCACTGCCTGATATTTTTGTTTACAATTGATGCATGAAATGATACAACCATTATACTTCTGCGTTAGTTTCAGAGATACATGTATAAGCAAAAAAACAGTTGTTATTCATTCGTTTGATGTGTTTGAAATATTGATTTTGCCATTTGTTTGGGACTTTCCATATTGAATTTTGCTTGGAGTTCAGTATTTTAGAGAGTTTACTTACCCTATGTTCTATACTTAGCCAAGTCGGCCATGTTCGTTGGAAGGCTGGTTGGTCATCGGACACATGATTTATTTACTAAATACCCTGATGATAAATTTTTACAGTAGTTTCACATGAAAAGATCTTTGCTAAAGATAACAAAAATTTACGAAAAACTGTTAACAATTGAATTTAAAGGTCAATAGACAATTTTGGTCATGAAGTTGACTTAGATCAACTTTACAGTTTATCTCTATCTATAATAATAATAATATTCAACATGATAACAAAAAACAGCAAAATTTCTTTAAAATTACTATTAAATTCAGGGACAGCATCCCAACAACAGGTTGTTTCATCAGTCGTCTGAAAATTTAAGGGCAGAAAGATCTAAATCTGATGAACACTTTTACCCCTTGTCAGATTAACTCTAAATGCTTTAATTTCAGAGATATAAACCAAAAACTGCAGTTAACCTGTATGTCCTATATTAGGTCGAGTGAGCTAAAAATGAATATACATTTTTAAAAGGTTACTGATCTGGTCAAGTGAAATGTAGTTGTGCGTTGGTATAATTATAATTTTCGGGACTTAGACAGATTGCAGTTGCTATTTTTTTTCAAAACAGGAAGTAGATCTAAAAATAGTTTTTCAAACATTGGTCATTGTTAAACTTTCACAGTTGTAACAATTACAGGTAGAAATGACATTTATTGTGCACAACTGTGTGCTTACCATTATATACTGCCACAAGAATACACATATTTACTCCAAATTTGCTTCCAAAAAAAAATCCAATCTTTCTCAAGTTTCTGTATTTTATTCACAACCATAAACACAGGCACTTGTTTCTATCCATTGGAAGACCCACTATCAACGTATATTTACGAGAAGTTACCAAACTACTTTTTTTCACCTCTCTGGTTAAAACTCTTATTTCTGTGTCAATTCAGTCTCAATTTTTTGTTCCATACACCATTCTATTCATGAAAAGTTTATCTTTCAGAATTTATATCGTCTCATATTGTGTTTTCGACTGTCTTACGTTTTCGACCTAATTCTACTTTGTGACGTGTGACGTCATATTCGGCTGCCATTTTTAGTAACAATAGCAAATGATACCACGTGTGGTGAAGATTTTCCAAATAAAGTTATAATAAAGTATATGTATATATGTAATATAGTCGTATATGTAACCATTTAATTCATTAAGTCATAAGCTTGATCGCCTCTATCACTTTGACATAAACTTTGGTATCAAATTTATAACCAATTCCCGATTTGTACAACATGTCATTTCCGACTTTAGACCCGTTTCTTAGATAGGACGAAAACAGAAGACGTTCGTTTTAATCAACAAAGGAGCCATCGATCCAACAAATTAAAAAAATAAAATAAATGAAAGATCGAAATGTATTTCAGATACAATTATTTTATGCACTAGTATACTAGTGACTCTCAAAATATTAGGCATGCCTATGTTCAAACATATAAAAGAGAAATTCAGAAAAATATGTTAGAAGGTCGAAAATACAATACACGTGGATATGCATTGTATTTACCCTTAGAGTACCCCTTACCCCCAGTACACAAGATTTGTCAATAAATTTTCAATGTTATCATTTTAGTCCTAAATATACGTTGATAGTGGATCTTCCAATGGATAGAAACAAGTGCCTGTGACCATAAACGATAAATCAAAAACAAAACATTTTTGGGATACGATTGCTTTTAAGCAATCTGTAGACTTCTACCGTTGACTCAGGGCTCATTCCCTCACGTCAACCGTTTTATTCTAAACATTCAGCAACATCTCAGATTCTTATGATTGTCTTGCTTTAAAAGGAAAAAACAAGCAAAAGGATTGAACATAAACAACTTTCCTGTAATGTTCTTCTCATAATCTTCATGTTCGATTTTTCCCTTGACTTATATGCGTGTTTTTAACAACACGGAAAATCAGAATTAAGCAGTATTTATATTTAGTGTTTTTATAAATTTAGATACACGTCAGAGGGAATTCCCCAGTTTTGATAAATGCGAGAGTATTGAATTCCGATAATTCTATTTCTGTCATATAAGAACTGAAGTGGAGTTTTCTATATTTTACCGTTATGAAACTGATACTGTACTCTCATAAAGAAATTGAGACTCATTCATCATATCATAAATTAAATAAACGTTCTTGTTCCAAATCGGAAGTCGCGGGTTTGTTTATGTATTAATGCGCATGCGTATAGTTTTCTTGATTTCAAGGGGTATCAGATTGAGTGGTTGTTCTGGATTCCCCGCTTATTAATTAATTTGAAACTCATTGGATTCTTTCTATGTCTGCCTGCTATTGAGGTGTAATATTGTAGTTGCATAATTTAAAATCATATGCATCATTTAAATTAAAATCAATGAAGTTTTACCTATAACACCCCTGTAACCGAAATGGAGTCTTCCATATTATCGTTTCGAGTTGTCTCCCTTTCAGAAGTATTTCCCGTCAAGAAAAAAATACTCGTTAGATGTCGATAAACGTCGTATTATATTAAGAACGATCTCAATTTAAACAGCGGAGTGTGTACGGAAGGATTCATGCCCACTGACCCAAAGGAAATTAATAATTAAAGAGTTAGAAATGGGGTTCCTCCTAGAATTAACGGTGATAAGATACGAAGTGAATAGTCCGAAATTACTGGGTACAAGTCAAATCGGCACCTGGTTAAATCGGCATCTAGTCAAATCGGCACCTATTTAAAAGTCAATTCGGCATCCAATAATATTTGATATAATATATGGGACTGGGAAATGGGGTTCCTCCTAGAATTAACGGTGATAAGATACGAAGTGAATAGTCCCGAGATTACTGGGTACAATTCAAATCGGCACCCATAGAAAAAGTCAAATCGGCAACTGGTTAAATCGGCATCTAGTCAAATCGGCACCTATTTAAAATTCAATTCGGCATCCAATAATACTTGATATAATATATGGGACTGGGACTATTTAAGTTTGTAATTTAAGTATACTAGCATGTTCCCCATGGTCCCAGCTTGTCTGGCAAATCAGCCGTCGGACATCAGAGTAATCTCGAACTATGAAGTGAAATACCTTCTCTCTCTTTCTCAGTGACTGCTGTGGAAAGTAAACTTGGAATTGATAACACACAAATAAAACACAATGAGCATAATAAGTACATTGCTCGTACACTTGTATCCGGGATTAGCTATTTTTAAGGTTGAGTGACTATTCAGATTTATATTACCTTTGCATGTGCAGTTGAATTAGTTTTGAAAATAATACTATCCAGCTGACGTCGAAGTAAGGCGTAAAAAAAAAATTATAATAGCCTTTCAAGACGTCATAATTATTTGGACTATCAAGGCCAGGGCTGCCAAAAATGCGTGAGACTCACGCATGTTCATGCTTTTTTGCAGCAGTATCCTTGGATCAATTTTTTCCTCTTTGATCTTTTCTATTTTGGCCAAATCTCACGAATTTGCTTAATGAAAAGTTGGCAGAACTGCTATACATGAGTCAATGAAAACTATATGGCAATCGTATCCCTCAGAGCATTCTGCTCTTTGATTCAGACTCAGTGGTGGATCCAGAACTTTTCATAAGGGGATGGGGCTCCAGTCATGCTTCAGTAATTCCCTATATAATCAACCAGCTGAGACATCAAGTACCCCACCCTTTTCATATATTTTGTTAATCAAAAAGCAGACCTATAGATATAGATATATTTCAATATTTTCACCGCTCATCATCACGTTCTTGTTAAGAAGCAAAATAATCGCAATAGTATCACCTTCTTTTCCAATAAATTCGTCGTGTCTTAAACACTTTTTTCTAATTGCCCATTTTACATATTTCATTATGAAGATATTTCAATTCCAAAATACAATACAAAGACGTTTGGTCAGATCATAGATGGTATTACATCTACAAATGTATGGTCAGATAAATGTAATATCACCCCAGAGTGTAACACCTTCATTGATTTTAACATGTTTAAATATTAATTGAAAACTGATAAAAAGTGTCATTGCCGTTCCCTTGTATAAAAGGACGCTGTCACAATGGAATTTCTTTAAATAATTGTTAACATGTTTTATGTATACAAACCCTTGAATGATAATTAGGTGCAATTGTCAAAAATAGTTGTATTTATTGCATCTATCACTGGCATCAGTGGAAATACCACATCAGAATAAATAGATTTTAATTGGTTTGACAAATAACTGATGCATTTACGACTGTGGTTTAACCGCATTAAGAATAAATACGACATCTGATTAGTTTCAGATACTTATATTTATGATATAATCAAGCAAGTGATAATATCAACCTATTGATATATTTCATCTGAATTTCTCACCCTTTTCATATATCATAGAGCATGGAAAAGTGACCTATTCCAGCGGCTCATCCCTACCACTAATTATATTTCTTTGTGTTCATCATGTTCATATCATCAGAAAATCAAAATGAACATGAATAATATCATTGCCAAATAAACAATAAAACTTTAAACATTTCTACATCTTATGATATTTATTTTATATAAATCAGATATGTAGTAACTTGGAAATATTTTTTTGAAAAATATTGATTTTAGTTGAAATGATAAGACATTTTTTGAGTGAGAACTCACTTTTGTCCTTTAAACATTAAAAATAACATCACCTCTGAAATCCCTCACAACAGTATCAATGTCAGAAATTTTTCTTTTCAACAGATTCTAAAGTTAAAATATGCTTGAGTTAAAAAAAAAAAAAAAAAAAAACATGTACAGTCTTCGTTCCCTTTCACCTGTATGGTAACATCTTTCTCATATCGAAACATATCAGAATCGAGCATTGAATAGCAACAGATACATTTTGTACACTATTCATGTATGTGGGTTGTAATGAGGGTACCTTCATGACGCATTACAGTAAGCAATCTTGCCAAATGACAGTGATTTTTGATGCATGATGATTAAACATACACTTTCTTTAGGACGATAAAAAAAAAATAAAATGATTTTGATGAACCAATTTAATTTTTAAGTCTGCACCAAAAACTTGTCTGTTTCCTAGTCCAAAGACCAATTGCAATATTTTGACATTTTTGTTGTGTGTCTAAACAAAGTTTTTCAATTAATACACATGATACAGGCATGACAGGCATTATAGGACAAGTAAAACAGGTAAAGCAAGGCTACAGACATGAAATAGACTATCAATATTATTTTCAAACAAATATAAATCAAGCAAAAACAACTGATAGTATATTGTCACCAGTGTTAACTCTGACAACACTTACTCTAAGAGTAAGATTAATTAATAATGACTGCTTGATAATTCCTATTTATAGAAATTAGAACATCTGGTAAAATCATAATTAAACATAATATAAAAATTTCCAGTTTTCCTTTAAAAAAATCTAAATCAAATCAGCATTCCTGGGTTGTTATTAAACTGGGACAGAACTTATTTTCAAGACCAAAATATAGAATCTAAAGAAAAAGTTTAATATTTTGGGTTAAAGATAGCACGAAATATAATTAAAACCCTATAACACTCAGGGTTCTCACTAAGGCGAGTCCATGAGTCCTGGACTCATCAAAATCTGTCTGGACTCACCATTTTCAAAACTGGTGAGTCCACAGATGCATCAAGATTGAAATATTTTGTATAAACTGAACACAGTTAAACACAATATCATCATTTTATAGCAAAGTTTAAAAGTGATCTGAATTTAATGTCATTTCATTGCTCTGTTAGGAAATGGAGACTAAAATATTACATTATATTGCAATAAACTATTTTCTTCTTTCTGCTGGACTCATCATGGCTAAAAATGACGAGTCCCTGGACTCGCCTTCAAAAATCCTTAGCGAGAACCCTGAATACTGACTTGATATCCATAATTTTCAATTTTTTAAGGCAGTACCCTCGATATAGTTCAATTAAAATAGTGCAGTGAAAAGATCTTTTTTTTTACATCCTATTTATAGATGCAATTTAGTGATGATATGTTATACTTTAATATTTAAGTTACAATATGTGTTAAATAAATTACATTAGTTATGAATGTCAATGTAGTATGAATTTGTTATAAAAATCAGTTCCCATTCAAATGTACAATCATGATCAAAGGAAGATAACACTAACTCAAATTTTTATTTTGTCTTGCAAGATGGAATTCAATGAATTTATTTTAAAATTATCAAAATTGCAAAATGAAAGCAATCTTACCCCCTCAGTGCACTTTCATTACATTCTGTATTTTACTGATAGATAGAATCACTTCTGAGTCAAAATTACACTTTTCTACTGACAGCAGCAATCCGATGTGAGACATAGGGTTTAGCGAAATGGAAAAAGATCTTTAAAATTTATCAGATTCCTAGATCCACATCTGTACCCTTCACTTATCTACCCAAAGCCTTATGAAAGATATCGAAGGGATATACATACTGATACGTCAAAAACAAACTAACAATGCAATGATGATAAACAAAAAAAACACTATGTTAATCAACATTGCCATCTGTTCCTGTACATGTTGCCATATACAGACCTATTCTATTTGTTATAATTCTAAACAAAAATGCAATTAATTTTTTTTTGTAAACTTGCATTGAATAAAAGTTTTCAAAGAGTTATTCTAAAATACCAGTGTGTGTTATTATACAACCGCAAAATTTTTGCGGTCGTATATTGGTATCATATCGTCGTCGGCGTCGTCATCAGCGTCGTCGGAAGACGGATGGTTTCCAGATAATAACTTTCGTATAAGTAAATAGAAATCAATAAAATTTTAACACAATGTTTATAACCACAAGCATGACAAGAGGAAGTTTGGGATTGATTTTGGGGTTATGGTCCCTAAGGTTTAGGAATAAGGGGCCTAAAGGGCCCAAAACAAGCATTTATCTAGTGTCAAGACAGTTAGTTGTGTATAAGTAGACATGTATTTCAATTGTTCTGAAATTGTACCACAATGTTTAATACCATAAGTAGAAGGTTGGGATAGATTTTAAGGGTTATGGGACAAACAGTCTAGGTATAAAGGGCATAAAAGGGGCCAAAAACAAGGATTTTTATACGACCGCAAAAATTGAAAATTTTTTTGTCGTATATTGGTATCATGTTGGCGTCGTCGTCTGCGTCGTCGTCCGAATACTTTTAGTTTTCGCACACTAACTTTAGTAAAAGTGAATAGAAATCTATGAAATTTGAACACAAGGTTTATGACCACAAAAGGAAGGTTGGGATTGATTTTTGGAGTTGAGGTCCCAACAGTTTAGGAATTAGGGGCCAAAAAGGGGCCCAAATAAGCATTATTCTTGGTTTTCGCACCATAACTTTAGTATAAGTAAATATAAATCTATGAAATTTAAACACAAGGTTTATGACCATAAAAGGAAGGTTGAGTTTGATTTTGGAAGTTTTGGTCCCAACAGTTTAGGAATAAGGACCCAAAGGGTCCCGTTTTCAAATTGGTGTACATTAAAGTCCAAAGGGTCCAAAATTTAACTTTGTTTGATTTCATCAAAAATTGAATAATTGGGGTTCTTTGATATGCCAAATCTAACTGTGTATGTAGATTCTTATTTTTGGTCCCGTTTTTAAATTGGTCTACATTAAGGTCCAAAGGGTCCAAAATTAAACTTAGTTTGATTTTAACAAAAAATGAATCCGTGGGGTTCTTTAATATGCTGAATCTAAAAATGTACTTAGATTTTTGACTATTGGCCCAGTTTTCAAGTTGGTCCAAATTGGGGTCCAAGTTGAATAATTAGGGTTCTTTGATATGCCAAATCTAACTGTGTATGTAGATTCTTAATTTTTTGTCCCGTTTTCAAATTGGTGTACATTAAAGTCCAAAGGGTCCAAAATTAAACTAAGTTTGATTTTAACAAAAATTGAATTCTTGGGCTTTTTTGATATGCTGAATCTAAATATGTACTTAGATTTTTGATTATGGGCCCAGTTTTCAAGTTGGTTCAAATCAGGATCCAAAATTATTATATTAAGTATTATGCAATAGCAAGAAATTTTCAATTGCACAGTATTCAGCAATAGCAAGAAATTTTCAATTGCACAGTATTGTGCAATAGCAAGAAATTTTCAATTGCACAGTATTGCGCAATTGCAAGAAATCTTCAATTGCACAGTATTGTGCAATAGCAAATATTTTCAATTGCACAGTATTGTGCAATAGCAAGAAATTTTCAATTGCACAATATTATGCAATAGCAAGAAATTTTCAATTGGAGTTATCTTTCTTTGTCCAGAATAGTAGTTGAATCAACTTAAATCATTGTTTTATACAATATACAATGTATATTTACTTCTACTACCAACTGATAAATTAAAACAAGCTTTACCATTCAGTGATAACAAGCACTTTATTTTACATTTTAATATTTTATGATGTATTTAAATGAGTAGTTATTGTTGCAAACTCCATTAGAAATTTGAATTGAGATCAGTTTTGGAAAAAGGGAAAGGGGGATGTGAAAAAAAGGGGGGTTAAATTTTTCTCATTTCAGATTTCATAAATAAAAAGAAAATTTCTTCAAACATTTTTTTAAGAGGATTAATAGTCAACAGCATAGTGAATTGCTCAAAGGCAAAAAAAATATTTTAAGTTCATTAGACCACATTCATTCTGTGTCAGAAACCTATGCTGTGTCAACTATTTAATCACAATCCAAATTTAGAGCTGAATCCAGCTTGAATGTTGTGTCCATACTTGCCCCAACCGTTCAGGGTTCAACCTCTGCGGTCGTATAAAGCTGAGCCCTGCGGAGCATCTGGTTGTAGTTTCAAGACAATAAATTGGAAATATCTTTCTTTGTACAGAATGGTTGTTGAATCACCTAAAACCAATGCTTTATGAAATCTTTGAAAATTGGAGTTATCTTTCTTTGTCCAGAATAATAGTTGAATCAATGCTCTATAGGGGATAGGAGCTTTATCAGGACTCCAGGATCAGGTGTTTTTAAGCTCGGTATTTTGGGATTGACCCTTTCGGGATCTGGGAATTCTTTTTTTCAGATTTTGGGATGTTGGGATCTACTTTATTTAAATTTGGGACCTCAGGATTGGGATTTCGGGATCAGGACCTCTCCTATCCCCCCTCAATATACAATGCAATATACTTTTTACTACAAACTGATAAATTAAAGCAATTTTTACCATTCAGTGATTACAAGCACTTTGATTACCATTCAAGGGTTATGCCCCTTTACAAGTGGAAAAATTGAAGATTTTTTTCGTTTCTGTTCTCTTGACTTGAGTTTGTTTCAACTAAATTTAATGAAATGTGTATATAAAGCTAATTACCTCTAAACTTAAGTTTAAGTTCAATTTTTGGCAGAATTACCTTTACAGTTCTTGAGTTATGTCCCTTTATAACGTTATATGCTAGCGGGGCCTTCATCTGTGTCCCTTTTGACACATTCCTCATTTATTTTTTTAGAAGTTACTATTAATTGATATTAATTTCAACCATGACTGTATGACATTTTATATTTTAATACTTTATGATGTATTTAAATGAGTAGTAATTGTTGCAAACTCCATTAGAAATTTGAATTGAGATCATTTTTGGAATAACAATGAATAAGGGAAAAGGGGGACTTCAATTTTTCTCATTTCAGATAAATTTCAGAAATTAAAAGAAAATTTCTTCAAATATTTTTTTTGAGAGGATTAATATTCAACAGCATAGTGAATTGCTTAAAAGCAAAAAAAATAATTTAAGCTCATTAGACCACATTCATTCTGTGTCAGAAACCTATGCTGTGTCAAATATTTAATCACAATCCAAATTCAGAGCTGTATCCAAGTTGAATGTTGTGTCCATACTTGCCCCAACCATTCAGGGTTTCGACATCTGCGGTCGTATAAAGCTGCACCCTGCAGAGCATCTGGTTGTAGCTGTCAGAAGCCTCACATATTTGTTAATTATTTTCTGTGATACATTCATATATTTTCTTTTTTCAGGTGAGAAGGAAAAAAACCCAACCTAAAACAGATGGTTTGAGTTATTCCATTCTGAATAAGACTATGCATATGATTTAGTGTGTGGATATTGGAGGTTTCGATCAATTCAAACAAATACATCAACATGAGGTTTGGAAGGAGAAGAAATCGTCCAAGTTTGAATTTGATTCCAGACAGAACTGATGCTACTGGCAACAATTTGTTACCAGCTTGTTGGGTGGTATGGAACTCTCCATTTTCTATTTTACATAGTGCTACAAGCAGATCCTGCCACTCAGAAAATGTAACTCATTATGTGCCAAAGTGTATTCCTGCTGTTTCACCATCAGACATTTTGTGTGGTGACCGTGTTGAAAACTTTTCCTCAGACTGTTGGCTTCAGAATCATTTAGATCGATTTGGACATGATATACAACAGAATAATAATCAATCGATCATTGAGGATATAGAAGCTGACAACAGTGATGACAGCCCTATAGGAAGTCAGACTACTACAGAATCTAACAGCTTAAGTAGTTTTGAACTTGACAATAGTTTAGAAGATGAAACTGTGAACAGACTGTATATTGCATACAGACATCTGACAGACATTGCTCCTTATACAGAAGTAGTTGAACCACCCCCGTATGGACTTCCTGATTTACCACCGTCCTATGAAGAAGCCATTGCAGGAGATCAGAGAAGGGACTCAGTTTCAACAGCATCATCATCCTCTGAAGTGGATTTCTATTTATATTAAACTGTTTACTATTAACCATGTTGACAAGGAAAAAACATACATTTAATACCTAAGAGGGCAGAAAACATGTTTGTTTTGGCCTTCTTCAGTTTTGTCTACCTTTAGAGTGAGAGTACAATACCTAATTAAAGTTGCTAACAAGAAAATTCCTTGCACCATTGCAATGTTCTAAATGGAACTCAAGAAATAGGAGTTCTAGCCCAAACAAAAACATCTAAATATATCATTAAATATTAAAAAGGTATTTTTTTATATGGTACATTATAAAAACAACATAGAGATTTTCAATATATATGAATTAAATGTTGAAAAAATCATTCACACATATTTTAGAAATAAAACTTATATCTACAAAAATGTACATGTACATTGACCTATGACACAAAGGGAATTATATTTACATGTTTCGTTTTATTAAAACAAAGATATTGTACAGTGAGATAAAATCTTGTGTTAAATTTGAAATTAAATTTTGTTTTTTGTTTTATTCTTTGTTAAGCGTAAAAGCTTAATATGTTTTTGTTATAGTGCTGTTTTAGTGCTGCTTATAATTATTCTTTTATTTTATATAAATATCAAGGTAGTATGGGTACGATGGTCTTTTCTCCATCTAGATTTATAAGATAAAAAATGATGCAGAAAACAATCGATTTGATATATTTAATGAAATTGCAATTTTGTGGCAGGTCTACAATGAATAGCATGAATTGGTTATTTCATTTAGACAAAGAGTTTTTTGTTAACAAATTTAGATTAGAGGAATCTATTTAAAAATAATAATCATTTAGTCTTTCTAAGGTAAATATTTCATAATTTAATTTAATAAAGGAATTTACAATTAATGTTTCTATTTTGTATTATACATGTTATAGAATATAGCAAGAAAAAGGTATTTAAGACCCAGCTTTTCTTTTAATTTTCTAAAACTCTTTTTATATGAGCTTTCTTCTCATATTTTATTTCAAAACTCTGTCATTTAGTGTTCGTTTTATAAAAAAAACAATGCTTTTTCATTTATCATCAATAAAAATGTATCAATTTTTCACGATATGT